>NW_003163318.1:2156-82056 GCF_000004985.1 Naegleria gruberi | reverse complement strand
CCAAAGATCAAAATATTGCAAAAGATATTTCAAATTTAATGGATATTATTTTGAAATTGAGAATTGGAACGAGTAAGGGAATGGATTTCTTCTCGCCCAATGTTTCGAATAGATCTTCGTCTAAACTGAATTTATTCAAAAAGAATAGAAATTCAACAACATTGGAACAGTTAGTGTTAACACCATCACAACCTCATATTTTCTCCTGTTCGAAAGTCACAAGTATGTCCCATAACCAGCTTTTCAAAAAGAAAAAGTCCATCAAGATGAAACTCAAAAACTTATTCTCTTTCTAACTGCAACCAATTACTCATTGTAATCAATTATTTACATTGATTATAATATGATTGGTAAACTTTCTAATGCAGCTCGTCCATTGAATCCAAAATCTTTTAAATTTGGCAAGTAGCAATTACATTCGAAAGAAGCGAACGTTTCAGCAGATCCATGGATCTCATACTCAAAAACTGAAAAAAAAAGCATGCATTTCTCACACTTATTCATCTGTTCTTTCTGCATATTACTCATCTTCATCTCCACAACTGTCTTCTCTCAGAATTGTTTCATTGAAAAGGATGGAATGATCATTGATTTTTCCAAAGCTGACAATGGCACCACTGGCCACAAAATTATTGACACTCTTCACTTGCCAGGAAATTATTACATGCTTAATTTGTGTAAGCCAGTAACTTCCACCAATGCCTCATGCTATGCCACCACCAATCAAGGACAATTTCAAATTGCTTTCATTGACAATTATTTTGATCGATGTTTTGGTATTGGAAAACCTGGACCCAGAATTTCACTTTTCGATCCTAAACATATTCAAAATGGAGTCATTGTTGAATTTGATATGTTTGTGAGTTTGGCAGGTGAATTACATGGAGCCAAATGTTTCCTGGTTTGTGATGAGGATTCAGAATTTAAGGGATTTTACATTGGAACGAGTAAAAAGACTTTTAAGAAGGAATTTACTCATGAATTTAAGATTGTTACACGATATGCGTGTCCAAGAAAGAAGGAGAATAATCGACCAGTGAAGATTTTATCCAAAAATTAATATTAAATATATTTATAAATATTAACTATTTAAATATTAAAATAATACAAAAAAAATGGCAACACAACAACATCGTCTTTCACCTTCCGATCGTGAACATCTACTCTCATGGGAAAATCATAATGATGATGGGAAACCATTGATCGGCATGGATGGAGGTTTTACCTACATTTCCATCATTGAACGTTTGCCAAAGATTCTTCAATCCATGATTGAATCCAACAAGGAGGAACAGTTACTACAACAACATCCCGAAATATTGCACAAGTTAAAAGCATTGGAAGAGGAATTAGTTGAAGGAGATGTTTGTACCAAGTTGAGAATTTCTCTAAAGGCTGATCAAGCTGTTGATGATGAGAATGTGAGGGCTGATTTGGAAAATTGGGCCAAATATGAAAAGATGTTTGGTGTTGAGGATAAAAATTGGTTGGAAATGACTTGGTTCTTCGTGGAGAATTACTTTTATAGATTGATTTTGGATATTACTGAATTTTGGAAAGCTGATTCACCATTGTTGAGATGGGATCCTTTCGGTAATCAAAAGAAAAAGTCTTTAGATGTTGTTTTTAACTCCAAGTCTGAAAAGACTGTCGCTCAACAATTTTGTGAGCTGTTGAGTGAATTGCCAACCGAAGGAGATAAGATATTGAGTCTTGTGAGAGAAAGTATTGTATTGAGTTTGTGGGGAAATCAAGCCGATTTAAGCTTGTCAACTGGACTTCAAAATCATACCGAAAAGTTTAAGAAGAGTTTAGAGGAAAATATCTTGTCAAATGATTTGACAGAGGTTGTTAAAATTTTGGACAATATCAAATTGAAGGAGAAGGGAACAAGACATTTGGCCATCATTCTTGATAATGTTGGTTTAGAACTTGTGAGTGACATGTTCATGGCTGATACCTTATTGAGATTGGACTTTATTGACAGTGTTACATTCTTTGGTAAATATCAACCAGTCTTTGTGAGTGATGTTACTGAAAGAGATTTCCAACAAACTATCTCACGATTCGTAGATCATGAAGGTATTATTGGTGAATATGGCAAGCGATTCTCTCAATATATTGATAATCAACAATGGAAATTCAAAAAGCATACCTTCTTTACTTCTCCACTCGAATATACCCAAATACCACAAGATTTGGCCAATGAATTGAGAAATGACTTTGAATTTATTTTCATCAAGGGAGATGCAAACTATAGAAGAACAATCAATGATGCCAAATTGCCAATCGAACAAGATTTTAATCAAACTTTGCAATATTTCCCTGCCAAGAATGGTATTTGCAGTTTGAGAACAATTAAGAGTTACTCACTGATTGGTATTAAGGATATGGAAAAGTTTAATAGCGTCAAGGAAACTGTCAGCAATTGGAGATATAGTGGCGATTATGGTCTTGTTTGTCTTTCATCCAGAAAGTAAACTACAAGCCCAATAATCTTTTTATGAGTTGAATATCTTTTTTCATCAATGTTACTCTACCTGCATGAAGAGCCTAAGAAGGATCATTAAGAAATTATTTTAATAATTTAGAAAAACTTACACACAAATAAGAGTCCTCAAGCAAATTTACAAGGTAATGTTCTGCAGCTTCTTGCAGAGCTAACAAGGCACTTCATAACTCATTATAGGATATTATAATAATTAGAAACTTACTCTGCACTGAATCTGAGAGGATCATCTTGTCTCTTAGAGTTTGCAATTTCTCTCACAAGCCTAACAAAATTAGCTTTAGGAATTAACAATTCGA
Source organism: Naegleria gruberi (assembly GCF_000004985.1). NCBI lineage: Eukaryota > Heterolobosea > Eutetramitea > Acrasida > Naegleriidae > Naegleria > Naegleria gruberi. The sequence goes on along the minus strand of NW_003163318.1, from coordinate 79,248 downwards.
CTCCTTTCTGATACTTTTTGATTTCTCTCAAAGCTACTGTACCTTTCTTCCACTTTCGAGGCTTCTTCACAGGTTTCCCTCTGCAATTAATTGATTTCTTTGGGGCCTTCTGAGGAAATTGTTTGATAGATTTTCTAGGAGCCTTCTGAGCATATAATAACCTTGTCTTTAACCCGATCTGATTATTCTTTGGTTGAGTGACAATCTCTCCATGCCTTCTTGTTTCCAATGGTTCTTGCTGTTCTTCTTCTGCAATGGCTTGCTTTCCTTTCTCATCTTCTTGGTGCTGATCGGATACAGGGAATGAAGAAATCATTGAATTATTCTCACTCATATCCAAATCATCTTCGAATAATTCCTCAAAAGCCCTCTCCGAAACTTCATTCTCACCAAAAAACTCTACATCAAACCTTTCAAAGCCTTGCTCACCAAATTGTTGATCAGTTGTGCTCAACTGAGGTTCCCTCAAACACTCTTTCATCTTTTGAGCCATTTTTTCTGTATTGATTTTTTCAAAATTTTGGCGCCAAAAATTTATTAACTCTTTAATTAACAAAAACAAAAAAAATGATCAAAGCCTTCGGAATGAAATCCCACACAAAATTTAATGACTCTAAAGTGTGGACAGATGGGATTGAATACGAATGGGATGTTGTGGAAATTAGGCCTTTAATATTTCCTCATCCAGAAAATAATTTTTCTCCTTCCGAGATTGAAGCAAATGAATTAATACGAGTTTCGTATATTTGTTGTGGTGGAAGTAATCAAGCCCCTAATTATTCAATGTTTCTGTTTGAAGGAGAGGAGAGTGAATATTTTGTGATAATGGGAGAGAAAATGAAGTTTAGTTCACTGTTACCCGAGTTGAGCAACTGTAAAAGAGGTCAATTGATGAAGAGAGTTGTTTCAAATAATGCAAGATTCATATTATTTGAAATGATGGACGGATCTTTGTTTGAATTCGATACTCAAGCATTGAAAATGAACAAATTCTTTATCTCGCACAGTTCATTAATTCATTGTGTTGGAAGTGGAATCATGTCAACCTGTTGGTTAGTTCAGACAATTGATGGAACTATTTATGAAAAAGAAGTTGATACTGAAGCATTCGACATCGGATTCCCACTTCCTGATTACCAAGTGAAACAATTTTCTTGTTGCTCAAATGGTACAGCCCAATTCATTCTCTTAAAAAACAATAGATTGTTCATTAGAAATATTGGATTTGGATTTATGAACGAAGGAAACGCGTACCAAACGAAAGAGCTTAAATTATCGTTCACTTGTGAAATCAAAAAGATTGATACAGGATTTGCTCACATTGCTCTACTATTGGAAGATGGCCAAATATTCTGTCGAGGTCTAAATTCTAGTAATCAATGTGGATTATCGGTTGGAGCGTCTGGTCCAGTAAAAGAATTTCAACGTATTCAAATTGAGGGGCCATTCAAAGATGTGTACTGTACTAGTGTGTCAACTGGTGTAAAAACGGATACTCATTTTTGTATTGCTCAAATTCCACAAGAAGCAATTAATGATGAACAGGAAATTATTGTATGTGGTCCTTGGCATGGCTATATCTATAGAAAAACTTTCACAGTTGCTAAATCTCCAGAAGAAATATTTTTCTTTTCACTACTTAGACGTCAATTGAGTAATTCAACATTTTACGATCTTTCATTCATAACATTCTGAATTCGTAATGATCCAACACTCCAGTGAATTGAAAGGTTTTATAAATGGTTCAAGCTCTTCTTGACCAATAATCAAGCTCCATAACTGCTCCAGAAGAATTCCTCCCTAACTATTCTATATTGCTAATTGATTTATCAGTTACAATAAAAGGTAGTTTAGGATAGTTTCGTATTCCAAGTAACCTTTGAAATACTAATTACATTGATAGATACAAATGCTCATCGATAAATCCAAGAAAATATCGATCTCCACCAACAACGCATCCAAATATTCCCAGAGTAATTAAATTCAACAATCTATAAATTAAAATTCTTGTAAAATAGGAACATCCACTGATTGAATTGGACAGGGTCAAAACCTTTGGAGAATTCGCAACCAATGCTTGTAAAGATCCATTACTGTACACTGCAAATGATCCAACTCCACCAAATTTGGAATACTGAACTCGTTTTCTTATATACCATGCCTCAATGAATGGTCCAAGGAGGAATAAAGCGAAAACATTGATAACTTTCAAAAACCAATACAGCAATTCTGTATACAAACCACAATAAATACTAAACCATCTGAATGAGTTTTTTTCTGAAAAGTTTTGCCACACTACTTGTGATTCATATCTTCCATCATTTTCGATTGGTTTCCAATAAATTCTTTCATCAATTCTTGAAAGATAGAATCGATGATAGAGTCCAAGTGCTCTCCACAATCCAAACGTGTAAAAATTACAAAAATTATTTAAAAAGTGAATGAATGGGATGGTGCAACATGCGTCTGAAATATGCAAATCCAACCTTCTGTTTCCAACCCTCATTCTTCTTACATTGAATCTTGTCATTCTCAATATGAAACAACTGTCAAATATTCCACAACTAAGTTTTCTAAATGGCCAAAACAATAACCAAAATATTAAAATAGCACAATCTGTAAAATTGACATCGAATAGTCTATACCTGACACGAGTTTTCCATCCTGGATCAAGAGTAACCTGCGCAAGACGTGAATACTGTTGGTCAATTAGTTCACTCTCTTCACGAGGTCCTAAATTAGCCGAATGAAGGCAACATTTAAAAATCCACAAGGCACCACAACTCAAAATCATTGGCAGCACAAGACATACCAAAAACAGAATAAACACTGAAAGTACAATAATCACAATAACCAAATTACCATATGTCTGCCAAAAATTGCCATCTGTGGCGAATTGAAAAATTGATGCAGGAAGATGAATAATCTTTTCATTTTGGATTAAAGCATTAACTTGTTCTTCCAATGTAATTACAAGTGAATGACGATTCTTATAATGATTGTGAAGAAATGGTGTAGTTGACAATGTCAATGATGAAGAAATTGGTAAATTGACCATTGAACTTTGCGTTGCTGCTCCTGCTGTGAAAAGGGAAAAATTAAAGAGCGAAACCAAGAGTAGTACAGCAAGAAGCTGACAAGTTGTTTGTTTGGAGGCATTGTTTTTTTTTATTGGTTTAAATTGGTGGTTTTTACAATTCGAATACCTTTCAAGGTGACCACTTGCTTCTTTTGATTCCCATTTTAAAATATTAAATATTTGTGGGAAATATTGTGATGATCTTTGCAAGAGATGTAACAAGCTACAGTATAGCAACATACTAGCAATACCAATGTTGGTGGAATATGTGGTTTGTTATTCGAAATCGTTCGAAACTTTTCTCTTTCCGTTATTAAGTGTGTTAACTTGATTAAAATACAGTTTCCGTCAAAAATATTTCCGATTAAAAACCGAACACAGCATTGAATTATTTCTAATAAGTAATAGGAATTATTGTAACAAAATTCGAAACTAATTATTAATTTCACTTAGGACGAATCAAAACCTGTATTTTGAAGCTTTTACTGTAGACATTTTACAAAATTAGAGAACAGAAATCAGCAAACATTTCGGACTTTTCCTAATTAATAGCGGATAAAAAACATTGTAAACTAAAATCACCCCATGAACATGCAAAACGAATCACTGCCAAGGAACCAACCCTTCTACTCAACCAATTGAATTGCTTCCGAAACTCTTCAAAATCCCACAAACTCAGCTTTAGATTCCCGCTCTCAACAAACCAAAAAAAATAGAAAAACATCAAACTCTGGCTTACTGAGGTTTTTTTTCATCATTTTTCGGTAAAAGATAAATTGAGAAAAAACAGTTTAAACAATTATGGATGGATCAATGTCGGGTGGGTTGGATGGATCAACAACTCAGCAAGATGATCAGAATGTTGAATTGAAGGATCATCAGAATACAAATTCCATTGAAGATGATGATACTAATAAGAATAAGAATAATATTGGTGATGGTAATGATAATGGTAATGGTGGTAGTGATGGATATTATTGTGTGGTGAATGAGGAAGAATTGGGAGAAAAACAATTCTTGCAAAGTTATGAATTGAATGAAGAGAATTATGCAATGTTTAAAGCTGTGATTGATAATTTTGATCCAGATGATGGTCTGAAAGATCAGATGAAAGAAAAAAAGTTGAGAGTGGCTGATTTTACATTCGAGTTTGTGGAGAGAAGATTTAAAAAGTATCACGCTCAGGATAAATATGCCACTTATCATTATCGAGAAGGTTTAACAAATGTTGGAATTTTACTTGGCATGACGCTTTTAATTATTGGATTTTTATTGCTTTCTGCTTTGCCTATTTGGGCAATTGAAGGTGGAAATGAATATTTGGAGAGAATTCGAAATAACGGGTCGACCTTAGTTGAAAATGGTACTTTGGTGAGATTGGATAAGTGGACATATGGAAATTCTGTTTACTATTGTCTTGTGACATTTACTACAATTGGTTATGGTGATATGGCAGCTTCAACTCGTAAGTATTTCATAGTTTAAAGTTAGGGATGACAATTTTACAAAACAGCTGGTATGTATTAATTTTACATTTAATTCTTAACAGTTTGACAGGTGGCAGAATTTATATTGGTTTCTTTGGATTAATTGGTATTGCAATTATGGGTACCTTGCTTGTAACAGTAGGTAAAACCACTACAGGATTTGTAAAGAACATTCTCTTGTTAATTTCTATGGGAATTTACGCACTTGTTGGACTCATAAGGAAAACAGACGTGAAAATGAAGAAAACTGATTTGGTTTATAGAATTCTTTTCAGTTCATCAGTTCAATTAGGATACTATACATTTTTCTGGTTGGCCTATGCCTTTACTTGTGCTGCAATTATGATGGCACTCGAAGGATGGACTTATAATGAATCTGCGTGGTATGTCTTTGTGACCTTGGCAACAATTGGATATGGTGATTTCTATCCTACAACTCAAGGAGGCAAGATATTCTTCATGTTCTTTGCTATTATTGGACTTGGGTTTGAATCTATCATGATTGGATTAATTGCAGAAGTTATCGTCGATTGGATTCACAGCATTAAGAAAAAGTTCAATGTTTGGAAAAGAAAGAGGAAAGAAAACAAGAATAAAGCAGCAACACATTAAATGGATTAATTACCAAGAAGAGCTTGATAATTGCGAACAAGAAATTAGACATTACTAATGAGATATGATAATCTATAATTTCCATTATTACTTGTGGAAGGAATATTAAGATTAAAATGATAGAGTGATGTGCAAACTATCTATCATTCCAAATTAATTAAACCAACCTTCCGATTATTTAACTTTATTGTTCTCATCACAGGAGACAAATAATTTCTAATTTACTGATGCTACTACATCCAACAATTTCCGTTCGATAATAATTTTACGTGACTGTGTGACAATATAATTATTTTCTAGCAAAAGGATTCATCTCTCTCAAGATGGTTTTTAATTCAGTAAAAAAGTGTCCTCCGAAATCCTTCACCTTCCCTATATTTTCAGGTTTGGTCATGTTCACTTTTTGTGTTTCAGTCTTGTGGACAAATTCTTGAAATTTTTGATTTGCAGCCAATCTATTTGCTGCTTCCTTCTTCAGAACGGAAATGCCCATATTGATGAGCTTTTGCAAAAAGCTGTTATTGACTGGTATCATTTTTTTTAAATTGTGATTTACATTTGAATTTAAATTATTTACTTTTTATTTTATTTAATAATTAATTTTTGTTGGAGGAAATTATTCGAGGGCAAACAAGGCATCATTCTTTGAATCGGTTTCATCCAAATCATCCAAATCTTCTTCTGTTTCTTCTTCTTCATATTCTTCATATTCTTCATCATGTTCAAATGCAATTTCATATTCAAAATTAGCACTTCCAATCTTTTGATGTTTGAATTCTTCAAAACTACCAGCTAATGAGGAACTAGCACTTGTACCTTCCTTCTTTCTAATTGGAACTGATTTACCAGTACCAGCATTACTTGATGATCGTACACGGAAATCCTTATTAACACCACCCTTAATTTCCTTGAATTTATCAGCTGGAACTTCTGCGCCCATAACTTGAACAACTTCACGAGCATTCAAGCTACCTAAACGAGCACATTGTTCCATACTATATCCTTGAATATATCCATACAAAAAGCCAGCAGCAAACAAGTCACCAGCACCAGTTGTATCCAATGGGTGTAAAACAACTTCTTCCTCAGACAATTGGTGTCTATATTTTTCTCCTTTCCCTGATGTTTTACCTGATGTGGTTCCTTCCTTGACCCAACAACCATCCTTGCCCATCATTACAATAGCTACACGACAGAAACTTGCCAAATAATCAACAGCTCCTTCTGCATCCTCATATCCAAGTAATTCACGAGCTTCCTCAGAGTTACAAAAAACAATATCCACATAATTGGAAAGATATTCCAAAATCAATGGTTTAAATCCTCTAGCCAATTCAAAGCTTCCCAAATCGAAACTAATCATAGCACCAGCATTTTTAGCTAATTGAATAGCTCTCAATGTTAATGGTTGATTATAAATGGCATAACCTTCTACGTGTAATAATTTAATTCCTTGGAAATCACTTGGAACTAAATCATCAGCAGTCATTTCCAATGATGAACCCAAGAAGGCTCTCATGGTACGTTGGCCGTCAGGAGTAATAAGACAAATGACTTCTCCTGTTCTAGTAAGAGGTGACATAGACATGAGTGGGAATACGTGACGTTTAGTCAAGTGGTTTCTGTAAAGAACACCAAGTGGATCATTACCAATCTTTCCGACAAGAGCACATGATTCTCCCAATCCAGACATTCCCTTAATTGTATTACAACAAGAACCACCACTACAGATATAACCACGTGGATATTGACTCAAACTACGATGGAAATTAGCTGTCTTTGGTGAATATGCAGCAATCAAATGATTATTACTATCTTTTGTTGGTGTTCCATTTGGAATTTTAACTCCTGATTTCACGGAAGAGTTGGTAAACATATTATTTCCACTAGGAGATATATTTGGGTGATCTAAACAATGATTACAGTCATATTGAAGTAATTCTGAAAGTTTTTGTAAAAATGCTTCTAATTCTTGTTGAGTTTCAATGAGTTGTGAACCACCTTTTTCTTTAATACCGAGAGCTTGAAGAGTTTGTTCAGTGACAAAGAACATCTTGTCACTTTGATTTTAATAATGTTATTGTTGCCATTGTATAATAACATATCATGATATGGCATTGAAATAAACCACAAATTCATTCTACTACTTTGCAAAGTATTAATACTTACAGTAAAGGCTGTCCGAGACCCAAAACATTATATGGTTGTTTATGGGATGATGAAGCAATATTTGGAACGGTTGTCATTGTATGATGATGTAAATATTATTCGGGTTTAAAAGATGACGATATTATATTATGGAGAAAATGTACAATTCTTCTTAGCTTATCAAACTAGTAGCAGTATTAGTAGTCGAGTAGTTATATTAAATATATATAAAAAACAAAAAGATGTTGTCTTTTGGGGGTATGATGATGTAACGGCAAATAGACCAAAGGGGGAAATTCAAAAAAGAAGAACTAACTTCGTCTTCTACTGCCTCCGTGTGCTGCGTGAGAGAGAGTTGTGAGTGAGGATTTTTTTCGGACCAAAACAGCCATCACGATGTACAAATTAATTTCTCGTTTTCCTCAGAGAGGTGGGGACTTGAAAAGAGTTTGAGAAATTTGTTGAAGAGATTCTCTATGAATTTGTCGATTGAGATAAACAGTTTAATTTTCATTGTGATGTTACTACTGGAAGGTTGATGGTTTGTGAGGAGGGATTGTAGTGGAACATGAAGAGAAGTTTTTTATTATTAAGAGATATCAAGATTAGTTCAAATTATGCTACTGTGGTAAAGACTTGTTGAAAAAAATTGGTGCTTGTTTATTTCTTCATACCAATACTGAGCTTATTATACAAGTAGGTGCCAACCAAATCCTTCTTTGGTCTCTTGATTTGATGTTGTGTGAATGGCACGAGTTGTTGTTCACCTTTCAATGCACTACAACAGGCAAAGATAGCCCATGAAATTTCCATCAGGAATTCACGTTGGTCTTCACTTTGGTGAACAGTATTGCATGACATGAAATATTGAGCTACCAAATTACTAGTGTCTGGTCTGAGTTGTGACTTTTCTTCGAGAGAGATTTCTTCCACAATTGTTCCTCTACGAGAAGCATCCATAGAAGAGCTATCACCATCATCATCGAAGGAATCATCATAGTTGGTCTGGAGAGTCTTTTCCTTACGGAGTTTACCCATGACTTTTTGAGAGAGATTCTTCTTCTTTTTCTTATCATCATGTGAAAGATAGGTATGTGTTTCAGCTTCATCTCCATTAACTTTGGAACCGGATGATACTTTTTCTTCATCCATATAAACTGCCAGACCGTATGGTTTCTTCTTCTTATCCTTATTTGGAATAAATCTGGCACAATCCATCATGGCTACAGCACTCAGAGGATACATCTTGATATGCTTTTCATCAATATCCTTTGAGAATTTCATTGTATAGAATTTGGAATCAGTCAAGACGAAAACTCTCTCCTGTTTCAAACTCTTTCTATTAATCTTTGTAATCATCCACGCCTTGACAATTTTTTCATTGGATGCAAATTTCTTAAATCTAGCTTCCAATTGTTCAACTGATTTTTCAATCATGACTGATTGCTCAGAATTTGGTTTCCAATAACGAAGATCCTCATTTTGTAAAATTCTAATCAACTTGGAAACATCTCTCTTTTCCCAAATATGTGGATGAAGACATACACGTCTCAATTGTTCAATTTTATCCAAATCCGAATCACTAGCCAATGTATCAGGATTAATGTGTGACATTGAGGTAGAACTTCCAATCAAATCGTCATCATCCAAATGCTTAGGATCATAGACGTATGACATTCTTCTTAGTGGTGGCTTGGATTTTCCAGTTGTTAAATCATTAGGAGAGATTGGAGTGGTGGCTGAATTTGGAGAGCTCATAAATGTTTGTCTGGAGAGAGCACTTCTCTGTTGAGCATTTGGTGAAGAGCTCAAAATGACACTGCTACCTCTACTGAGTGGTGAAGTGGAGAGTTGAGGGCTTGATTTTGAAGCTACTCCTCCAATCCCACTTTGAATTGGCATGGATTTCATGGATTGATTGGTTTTTTGTTTTTGATTTGAAATACTACTTGTTTGTTTTTCCAATATTTGTTGATGAGTTTCCAACAATTCATCAAAACTCTCCTCAATATGTTCATAAAATGTACTCGATGCAAGTATTTCCTGAGTACTGGCATTAATCATATACAGTAAATGACCTTCATGTTCATCAGAGAGACCAACCATTGTTTCCTCTCCGAGTGTTTCCTCTTCAGATCCTTGATCTCCTCTCTTGAGTCCTCCTGCAAAAAAGTCAATACCTGTTGTTTGTTATTGTGATATGGTTTAGTTAGTGTGTTGTTATTATTATTATTTGTCAACCATTCATTGTCATCATTATAATCAAGAGAAGTAACAAGTAAATGGTGTCATTATCCACAATTGTGATTCAAATTGGAATAGTTGTTAAATGTTTGTGAATAGAATGTGTCAATGATGATATTTCAATATAGAGAGTAAAGGTATTAGAGACGAGGTTATTGTTGTTAAAAAATTCCATCAAATTTCACAATACCGATTTGTAAATTGTCATGCCAATAAAATCAGTGTTTCAACAATTTTGTTTCGAGAATCATGTGTTTTGCACAGCAATACATTATCAATAATAGACAACCACATTTTCACAGAATCATCAAATATAAATCATCAGAAAGACAATTCGCAATCATTGAATATATTAGATAAGCACAGCAACACTTACAAATAACATCTACCTGATCATTAAATATAGTTCTCTGTAATTTATCTTCGGAAATGTATCTCATCACACCTTTCCTCATATTTTCATATAAAGATGGTTCTTGTAATATTTGAATAGCATTCTCAGCAATGGAAAGACCATTAACAGGATATTCTCTGATTAAATCTCTAATACTAGACCAATTTACTATTAATTGGAGTGGAGGAAGTGTTGCTGAAGATGTAGATGGATTTGACGAAGTTGAATTGTTTGGAGAAATACTTCCTCTATCTCCTAATAATTGATTGAGTTTCTCTTGGTAGGGAATGAGAAAACGTTTTTGGATGATTTGTTCTGCTTGTTGCAGGATGGGTTCATAGTTATTGGAAGCATCATTAGAGGAGGTTGATTGTGTTGGCATTTATTTTTTAATGATTATTGGGTCATTATGTTTGACAAGTGACTCAATTAATACGATGTTATTGTCAGCCAAACAGTTATGTTAAACAAGCACAGCAGTTTAACAATGGATAATCTAAACCTGGCAACCCTGAACACAATTATCTTAGGTCAACAATATTTCCTACTCATTCTTCAAAATATTAATGAATTAATTCATGATTATCTGTTTGAAGCACAGCTTTCTCATTGTTCTTTATAAACAGTTCTGGTTGTTAATTTAGTTTGCTAATATTTGTTATCTCTTCCTTCAACTTTCGGAAGAACAATATTTCATCTAACAATAAACATGTTCTCAGGCAATGTTGAAAAATCTTTCACCTTAGGCAGCCAGCACTTATCTTCTAATTGGCTATTGCCAAGTGGCAAAATTTTCTAGTCGTTAGAATTGGGAGTTGGAAGCGGAGTCGTGTTGCATCAGCAAAGATTTATTTTTTAATAATTATCAGTTTTTAAAAAATGTCTTACACAGGAGTTTTGGGAGGTGATAGTAAATACTTTAAGGAATCGAATACAGCCAAGTTCGATGAGATTACCAAACAATTGGATTCTAATAATTTCAGAGACAAGTTGGTTGGTATGAAGAAGGTTATTGCTGTAAGTGAAGATTTTTTAGATGGTTTTTTTGATGATGGTGCTTTTGTGTGGATTTTTTGATGATGATTGTGGATAATATGATAATTTGACTGATGACTAATTGTACTTTATCGTTTTGGATCTTGTTATTGATGATCTTGGTGATATTTATATATCGTGTTAACAACAATATATAATTTAATTGTTCATCAAACAACAACAATTTAAATAATAATTAAAATATATAGATGGCTTCATCAGGCAAGGAAGTCGAACCTCTCTTCCCATACGTTGTCAAGAATTGTATTACAAAGAATGTTGAATTGAAAAAGTTAGTGTACATGTATCTTGTTCACTTTGCTGAACAAAAACAAGAAGAAGCATTGCTTTCAATTAACAACTTCCAAAAGGATCTTGATGATAAGAATCAATTCTTGAGAGCTTTGGCTTTGAGAGTCATGTCCAGTTTGAACGTACAAGATATTACCACAGTTATTCTTGTCGGAATCAAAAAGTGTCTCCATGATATGAGTCCATATGTTAGAAAGGCTGCTGCTCTTGGTATTATTAAAGTATTTAGACAATCTCCTGAAGAATTGGCTGTTGAATGTGCCGAACTAATTGGAGAATTGTTAAAGGATAATAACACAATGGTTTTGGGAGCTGCTGTTCACGCTTTCAATGAAGTTTGTCCAACAAATTATGAATTGATTCACCCTGTATTTAGAAAGTTATGTAGATATTTGGTTGATTGTGATGAATGGGGACAATGTTCTATTATGCAAATGTTGTTGAGATATGGTCGTACTCATTTCCAATCACCATTCAAGGGAGAAACTTATAAGAAACGTGCTTTCTATGATGACGAAGATGATGAAGAAGGAGATCATGATGGAAACAAGGAAATTTTCGATGATGGATATGAACCAGGAGCAGAAATGGAACTTGATCAAGATCACAGATTATTACTCAGATCTACTGCACCACTTTTAAGAACTAGAAACTCTGCAGTTGTTTTAATGGTTGTTAATTTACATTTCTACTTGTCACCAAGACAAGAATTTTCATTGAAATGTGTTACTCCACTTTTGAGAATTTTGAGATCATATCGTGAAAATGCTTACATTGTTTTAATGTCAGTTTCAACAATTGCTAGAGAAAGACCAGAAGTTTTTGGTAACCATTTGAAGGATTTCTTTATTTATGCTAGTGATCCAGCCTATGTAAGAAATTTGAAATTGGAAATTTTGTCACTTCTTGCCACAGACGAAACTGTTCATAGTATTTTGAAGGAATTTAGAACATATGTTAAATTCCCAGAACAAGATTTTGTTAATAATACTATCAAAGCTATGGGCAGAGTTGCTTCAAAGATTCCAGAAGTTGTTGAATCTTGTATTGGAACTCTCATGAATTTGATTACCAAAGGTTCTGAACACATTGTTGCTGAATCTATTATTGCTATTCACCAATTGCTTCAACAAAACCCAGAAGATAACAAGAAGATTATTCTTCAAATGGCTATTCTTTTGGATGATATTAAGGTTCCAATTGCTAGAGCAAGTATTGCTTATATGATTGGTGAATATATTGAATATCTTCCATCAGGAGGTGTTGGTATTGGTGTTGCTGCTGATGCTCTTCGTATTTTAGCTAAAGACTTTGTTAAAGAAGATGACTTGGTTAAATTGCAAGCATTGAATTTGAGTACAAAACTTTATTTGAGTTTAGAAAGTACTGGAGATAAGAAATCAGAACAAATTAACATGTTAATTCAATACGTATTGAATTTGGCTCGTTACGATCAAAGTTACGATGTTCGTGATCGTGCCAGATTTATGAGAAATATCTTGTTTAATCCAAAGGGAACAACAAGTACACTTCATGAAAAGTCGGACGAAATCTTTGGGTCATCAGGAAAGAAGAATTCTGTTTCTCTTAACAGTAAATTCGTTGAAGATCGTGCTAGATTCTTATTGGGTTCATTATCACACATACTCAACCACTCAACATCAGGATACACTCCTCTGCCCGATTTCCCAGTTGAAACACTCAACTATGAGGAAAGAAATGTCGTGGCTGCTACTGATGGTCAAGCTGATGTTGGTGCTATTGGAGAAACATCTTCTGAACTTTTCACTGGAGATATTGATGATTTCTATGGAGAAGAAGAAGAGGAAGAAAGTGAAGAATACGAGTCCGAAGAAGAGGAAGAAGAAGGTGACGATGATAATATCGACAACTTCTATGACAGTGAAGAGGAAGAAGAGGAAGAGGAGGAAGAAGAAGAAGAGGAAGAGGGTGAAGAACTTGAAGGTGAAGAGGAAGAGGAAGAGGAAGAAGAGGAGGAAGAAGAAGAAGAAGAGGAGGAAGAGGAAGAAGAGGAAGAAGAATTCTTACCACCACCAAAGAAGGCCTCTACTTCTAATTTGCTCAAATTCTAAACTTGTAACTATTTTGTAAATTCTCTGTGATATTAAATTGTACCAAACAATAATTATTATTATTTAACAACACTGAGACTTTCTTTTGCAAATGGCTCCATAATCTCAAAGATTCAATCACATTCTGGATAAAATCATTTCCCTCCAAATTTTAAATCAAAAAAAAATTAATTTATTTTACCATCATGCAAGCCCTTGAGAGAAATCTCTCTGATCTTCACATTGTGTTGCAAGATGGAGAAAAGTCAATGGCTCTATTGAACCCAATATCGATCATATCAGATATGAATGATTTTGTTAGTAGATTATCACCCGATGACATTGGTCTGTGTTCGAGTGTTTTATTTCATGAGGAAAAGGGTATATTTGCCTATGTTCATCAATCAATAACACTCTATCCAAGCACACAAGGTAACAAGACAATGACATTGAGTAGGAAGGCCATCTTTGATTTTCTTTTAAATTATATCAAGATTGCTCGGGAGAGAATTTTAGAACAGGCTCTCATCATTAAACGGTGGTGTGTCAATGTTTTTAGACGTGAAAGTTCGAACCAAGTTAGATTATCAACAATAGCACCACTGATTAAATTATTAATTATTTTGATGGAAAATGGATCAAGTTTAATCAAATCATCTTCATCGTCATCTTTAACAACAGCTGCTAACCAACAACAACAGGAAGGTGATTTGATGGAGGATGATAATAACAATAATAATGAAACAACAATAACAAGATCACCAGCCGAATCCGAAACAAGTTTAAACATCAAGGAAGTATTTCAAGTTTATTTCAAAGAGTTTCAAAGAATGACAAATAGTGGAAATCAATCTGTAAAAGGAGCAATTTTGCATTTGTTAGGTGTATTGTGTGAGTACTTCCCAGGAGAAACTCACATGTATCAACAACAAATGTTATCACTCTTGATGAATACATTATTGAATCAATCAAAAAAGGCTAAACCAGAACCACAACTTATTGCATCAACATTTAGAGGGCTTTCTCATTTCTTGTCACAATTTGGTGGCTCTGTAGAGGAAGGATCATCATATATTAAACCACTTTATCAATTAATTTGTACAAGTTTGGAACTTGTCAATGAAACAAGATATGATGTACCTAAAGCAGCTCTAATTATGATTTCAAAACATGCTTATCAATTTAAGGAATATCTCACTGTTGATGCTGAAAAGATGTTTGACAGATTGTCAACTCTATGTTCTCACAGAAATGACAAGGTTAGAAAGAATTCATTTCCAGCACTTGAAAGCTTTTTAGCTCAAATTTCCTATGAACTTGTACGTGAAGGAGGGAGAAAATTAGAATCCAACTTGAGGACATTTAAAAATCTGATGCAAAAATTCAAATCTTTATTATCACTCAATTTTGCAGATATTACAATGACTCAAGGAAGTGGAACTTCCTCACCTCCAACTACCAATCCAACCTTTAACAAATACTACCTAAGCATTGCTATTAGAAGTTTTGGACAATTTGCATTACCAATGAAAAAATTCCTAACTCAAAGTGATACTAAGATGATTTTGAGACAACTAATGAAATTGAGTGATCAATTATTAACTAGAAGTCAAGAACAATTAGAAGAATCAGTTTCTCATATTCCTTCATTTTTGTCTGCTTTTGCAAATATTATTTTGGAATTGGATACTATTGATTCTTGGATTTTAGATTCATTAGAAAAGATTTCTGGTATTCTCTTTTTAGTTTACCCTAAGCAATATTTATTCCCAAAGTATAGGTATGCCAACTATAGTGCATTTGTAAAATTATTAATTGCTTTGTATTTGAAGGAAAGAGCACTGTCCAGCTTTTTGGATAGAATTATTTTCCAAAGTATGACCTTGACAATATCCTCTGTAAATAGTATGGTTTCCACTAATGATGTGAATTTGGATATGGATCAACCAGTTTCTCTCTATGAAGAATATTTGGACTTGTGGTATAATATTTTGAATCCAAAGACTATCAAATTGGGAGAATGGAACTATCCTTGGATTGATTTATCTTTTTCTGAGGAAGTAATTGAACATTTACATTCTCTTGTTTATGACAAGATTATAGAAGTAATTATGCAAATGATTTCTAAATTTGATCTAAGATGTACAAATGTTAATAATATTAGTAACCAAGCTGGTTCTACTCCAGTTGAGGTTTCTGCTGAAATGATTCAAGATGCTCTCATACCATCCAATGCTAAAGATATGGAACTTTTCTTAAATTTGATCGAATTCACCAAGCTATTCATGAAAAAGTGCAAACCAAAACACTTTATTAGATGGAACTATATATTTTCAAAACTTTTAATTGAAAAGTCTACTCAATATTCATATATTAGTGGTTTTTATAAACTACTCTCAGTTGCTATGAGGATTAGTGACAGGTATGAATACTTTGAGGATATTAACGAGAAGAGCATTTTCACAAAGGATAGAATAATCAAACAAGAATCACAATCCATGTTAGATGATACTCCAATAGAAGAGGAGCAAGTCGAGATGATGAAGTTTTAATAAGAAAGCTCTTCACAGTAGACTATAATACTAGAGTCACTTGTTTCCAATACTTACTCAAATTTGTAAAAGAAAATGTGATTCAGAGACTTCATGAATTTAAAGGAGATTTACTCACCAGTTGTATCAAATTTGTACTTTCAATGCCAAGGAATTTCATTGATTTGAGATACTTTGTACATCCACTTCAGCTCTCATTCGAACTAGGTCTTAGCTATTTGCCTCTTGCTGATATTGGCCTAAAAGCACTAGAGCATTGGATTAAAGTTTTGCCAAAGAAGGAAATTACAGAGAAATGTTTACCAAAGGTCTTACCAAAGTTGAATCCATATCTTATGGTTAAACATAACTCTTCTGTTGGTATTGGAGAGGAGAATTCTGGAGCTGATTCTGATGTAGTGGATGTGAAGAAATTATTAAAAGGACAAACAAAGAACTCTATAAGAAAGATTAATGATGACAAGTCTAAATCACAAAACAAGTCATCTTCTGATCAAACTCCACTTGGAAAAGTACAATTGGGAGTTATCAGATTACTGGGTAAAATTGGTGGTGATAATATTCTTATCTTGAACTCTGCCTCTGAGAAAGAAGCTGATGAAAATATCATTAGATGGGACACTGAGCAAAGGGTTAAGTTTTCAATGCCATTCCGTGATGTTAAATTAGAGCTGTACTTTGATTCCATTCTCCCAAGAATTACTGAATTGGCTGAAAAGTCTAGTGATCGTCAAACAAAGATTGCGGCTTGTGAGTTCTTGCACTCTCTTGTCCTGTACATGGTTGGTAAGAATGCTTACAGTCCACAAGCAAGACAAAGAGCACAAGAAATCCAATTAAAGCAGGCAGAAGAAGACGAAAAGAGGAAAAAACAAGATAATAATACCAATGATGAAGATGCCACTACCATTGTTGTTTCCACTGATCCAACACCATACTTTAAGATTTACGAAAAGATCTTCCCTGTTCTTTTAAGATTATCTGTGGATACTGAACAAGTGACTAAACAATTGTTCGAACCTTTAATATTCCAATTAGTCCATTGGCTTACCCAAAACATGCAATATGAAAATAAGGAAACAATGGCTCTCCTCGATGCTATTATTGACTCCATGTCAGAGACTACTGATGGTGCCTTGAGAGATCAATGCTCATTACTTTTGAATGAATTCCTCAAGTGGTCTGTTAAACATGATAAGGATGGCAAATTTATTAATGTCAAGTCTCTTTTCCAAAGATTGTACAGTAACATTCACCATCCTAATTTGTTTAAACGTTTGGGTGCCATTATGGCTTTCAATAGTATGTACAAGAGTTTCAGAGAAGTGGATTCACTTGTCCAGAGACACGTTTTAGATTGGTTACACAATGTTATTGTGAGTTTAAAGATTGTAGATAACGAGGCATCTTCATTAGACCAGAAAAGTTCAGAAAATTCTCTAGGTTTAGTAGAAAAGACTATTCAACTCATAGATCACATTGAAAGAATTATTGTTGCCAAATCACATTTATTAATCAAGGAAAACGATAGAAGAATACATGTTACACTTGCACATGCAGTTGATTGGATATTTATGCAATGTGGCAATGGAGAACGAATTTGTCGTGAGCAATGTATGAAGCTATTCCCAACATTATGTATGCTCCTTCCTGGTTTTGATTCAGATGATGGTCCAAGAAGATGGATCCATGCTAAATTCAAGGCTGATGAGTCCAGTGTACTTAAGGTTGTTGATGTTCCTTCCTCTTTAATTCCTTCTTATTCATCTTCTATTAAGGTCAAATCAGAGAAAGAGGAAAAGAAGAATGTGAAGAATACTTTGACAACTGCTACAGATATTTCATACTTTGAACAAGTTATGATTTGGTTACAAAAGCTAGAAGCATCATTTGACTGTTTGTATTGGCTCTTCAATCACAAATTCCTCTACCCTCACCAATTGTTCAACTTGGAAAAGGAACACGATGAAATTGAGAGCGAGAACAAGAGATCAAGTTCCTCTGGTGGTAGACTTGCCAATTATAAGAAGAGAAAAGTTGAGAGTACCTCTGATCCAATGTTGGATGAGGACGAAGATGTGAAAGGTAAAGATGACGGAGAAGAGGAATATGTCTCCTCTTATTCTTGTTCCATCATGAGTCATATCTATCACTTTATTGAGAAATTTGCTTTGAAGAAGCCAAGTGATTGTTTCCTGATTATTAATACATTGGATAGTGAAAAGTTTGTCAACAGAAAGACATCTACAACCTTCAGATTACTTAACTTTATTGGTCTTATCCTCGACAAGTATCCAAGTACATTGACTGGACAAAAGGTGAATGGAAATGAAAGCATTATGGAAACTGACAAGTTTATCAAGTTGCTCATAATGTGCATTTTAGCTCCAGGAAAACAAGGCTTCAATACAAACAATGAAGATGTACAAACAATACTTCCAAGATATACTAGAAAGATTTTCGAAGGTATTACAAATTATGCCAAACAATCCAAGTCTATTGGACAAACTGTTATGACCAGAACTAGGAAAATTTTGAATGAAATTCTTGGATTGTATGTCCAGAGGTATATTACTGGATTGGATTTCAAGAAGTCTTCCAGGATGAACATGGATGACTATACTTTCTTATTTAGAGGTATTAGGTTATTAAGTAGATTGGAATTTATTGATGACTCTTCATTCCTTCCAAATTATTCTTCTAGAAAAGTATTTGCTAATGTTATTTCAAATAAGTTATTCACTGAAAATTTCGATTCTCTTATGGGACCAGTCAATGTCATTATATCAAAGGAGTTGTTGCAATTATGCTTTGATTTTGGATTGGGCCGAAAGTATTTTGAACTATGTTACTACATCTGATCCTACCTCATCAGGTGAGAGTGTACTTTCAAAGAAGTTATCACAAATTGATAATTCTTATCAAGTAGCAGGTGATGAAGGAGACAGATCAAGAAATGCAATTCACAGAGTAAAACCAAGTACAAAAGGCGCCCTTTTCTACAAAACATTCCAGTCAGAAATTGATAACTATATTTCTGAACATATGGACCAATTTGCCAGGTTGATTATAGGCAGAATAGCAAGCATTTCTAATTCCAACAAACGTGACCAAGAAAACGAGTTTAACCATCACTTTTTATTTGACGTCTTGTTGAGTGTAAGCTTAAAGTTTATGAGGTTATCCCTATCTAAAAAGGAGAAAAAGACAATGTTTGTTATTCAAATATTGGATTGCTCACAACCAGTATTGGAAAAATGTGGAGGAAATATTGATGATGACTTTAAACTTAAAACTATGTCCCTAATTGAAAGATTGTTCAACATTGAGTCTTCATGCATCCTCCAACATGGTGTCTATCAAAATGCTATCATTGACTTCTTACTTGCTTGTTTGAGAATCAAGAGAGATGATGCTACATCAAGAAATGATAACGATGAAGCTACCTTTGGTCTCTTTGACTTAAAGTTGAGAGCTATTAGAATTTTACCTATTTTATTTAAACATTCAGCTGCTCAACCTGAAACACAAGGAAAATTACCTGAGGAACTTAATTCGATCCTTAGACAAGTCAAGTCTATTGTTATTAATGAGTTCCCACTCAATTATGAAGAAATAGAGCCAGAGACTAGTGAATATGATGATCACATTTCCTTGCTTGAAGACTTGCTCTATGCTGTTCAATCTTCTGATAGTGTTGACTTTTTAGAACAGGTATTACCTCTTTTCAGATGGAAGAACCATCCACTCCAAGAAAAGATGACCAATGCCTTAAAGGTGTTGTTTGGAAAATTCACTGATGAAAAGCGGTTAAAGTCTGCCAATATTTGTTTAGAAACATTCTATAAGGAAAGTTTGCCAATAGATATTAGAAGACAAATCATACAGTGGGTATGTCTCACTTGTTTGACTCATATGCCTGAAAGAGGTCTTGTACAATTCTTTGAAGACAATATTCAGAAATTAATGAAGTCTATTGCTAAACCAACTGCTCTCAGCGAAACTATATCTAATCCAAATATTGAAGAATTGGAAGCTGATTCTGTTCGTGCTCTATTTGTAACTAGAACATGTTGTTATAATTTATTGGAAGCAATGTATCGTTTATTGCCTGCTTCTGCTGTAAAGGAATATATTAACAACAAGTATTGTGAAAAGCAATCATCCGGTAGTGGTCAATTAACTGGCAAGGAACTCACAGAAAAGGTTATGAGATCAAGCTTTGCTGCTCGTTCCTGGAAACCATCTGACCAAGAGTACAAGGTTTTGGGTTATGAATTATTGTTGGACTTTAGAACAAGTGCCTTTAATGTATTGGCTGGTGGTGTAAAATGTACCCAAACACAAGAAAAGTTCTACACTGGTTTCCTTTTCAAAGAAAAAGAAGAAGATTTGTGGGAAAATATTATCGATACCAATCGTGAATATAAGTTTGAAATTGAAACGAACTTTGCCTTCCATAGAAAAGCTGTTGATGAACTTAGAATTGACTCTAATCAGCCAACTTCTGATAATGGTAAAAGAAAAGCTGGTGAATTGAGAATTGGCTATCTCTCTTCACAATATTTATCGGATAGTTCACTCTCCTCAAGCATGCCATTTGCAGGAAGCTTTTTCATTCCTGGTTCCAAATATTCTGAGGAAGTAACCAAATCATCTGAAGATGAATCTAAGGAAAGTGAAAAGACACCAAATGTTGATAACAGTTCTACTCTAGAAATGGATGAAGTGAACACTAATCCATGTATGGCTTCAATTTTGAGAACTGTTGACCATATGGTTTCCATATTCAAATATCCTGTTGGTTCTGATAAGGCAGCAGCAAACTCTGCAATGCCTTCCTGGATGGCTGAAATGCACAAAAAGTTAAATAATGACGAAACTCACAGAAATATCAAGCTCTTCCTCTGCAAGATTATCACAAATAGACCAACTATATTTGAACCATTTTCCAAGTATTTCTTCGAGCCAATTATTAAATTTATTATGAAGGAAGAGGATGACCAAAAGAAGAATGAAGATCTTTCCTCTAAGGGTATCACCTATTTCATTAGAGATTTAATAATTTTACTCTTAAAGTGGAAGGATGTTTCACCAAGTAAATCCACTCAAGGAAAGGAACTAGTTTCTAGACTACTTGCTTTCATGTTTAAGAATTGTGCTCATCAAAAGAAGGTAGTACTCAGATCCAACTTGGAACTTGTCAAACTTATTGTTGAAAAGTGGAAGGATAGTTTAACTATTAACAAGTCAATCATTCTTGGTTGGATTTGTCACGATGAAAACAAGTCTACAGCCAAGCTTGCCAGAACGACTGGTCTTCAACTTTTGGGTATCTTGTTGGCTAATGATATTCCTGTTTTTGATGCAACAACAGACTCAACCATTATCACAGAGGAAAAGTTCTATGAAAAGATTTTGGAAAATATATCATTCAAAAACAAGGATGTCTATGAGGCTGCTTCTGAAATTTGTGGTATGATTCTCAAGAGTCTTTCAAAACTTGCCAATACCAACGAAAGTGTTGTCACATTCGAAAGATTATTGCTTGCAACTTGTTCTTCATTCTTACAAAAAATGCAATATGACAGATTCTTGAATTGTCTCTACAAGATTGGTATCCATGATACTGCATTCATTGATCACTTCTTGCCTTCCAAGATATTGGACATTTTACCAAACTTGTATGGTGTTTATAAGAAGATTGCTCTCCAACTTATTACATGGAGAGCAGAATTTGTTCCAGATTTGTACACTTCTTTGAAACCATTCTTGAGACAAAACCTTCAACACAAGGACGAACCAACTCAATTGCTTACTCTTCAAATCATTTATCAATTGTTAAAGACCATTAACAAATCTGATATAATGCACTTTATGGAAATTATGACTCAATACATCAATACTAGTGATGTTCAAATGTTTAGTACCTTCTCCGAACCATGTCGTGAAAAGTACTATGATATTTTGATTTGGCTTTTCGATAACAAACCTACAGAGTTCAGAGGAGAAGAAGTCATTAGAACTGAGCTTATCAAGGCTATGAATGACATTTCAGAGGATATTAGAAAGAAGATGCTCCACTTTTGGGATCATGAATCTAGACTTTCCAATGAAAGTTTGAAACGTTTGGAACAAACATTCTCCTTGCTTTACTCTAATAATCTTGGAGACAAGTGGCTTCAATTCAGTTCTTACTTGTTGCTACAATTATTGCACCGTTCTCCAGACTTTTCTGATGCCAATGCCATTTTCTCTGAAAGTTTGTCTAATTGTGTTTTCAAGGAATACAAGATTGATACAAGTTGGCAACACAAGAGTTTACCTCTCACAGCCACCTCGATTGTTCTCAGCTCTCAAGGAGGCAGAAAAGGTTCAAGTTCATTGCAAAGCTATGCTTCACTTCCATATGAATCTTTAGCTCTTGAAGATCCTTACAATACTATGAGCTTATCTCAATCTGGTGGTCTAATCCACAACTTCCTGCCTTTGGTATGGTAAAAGCTACTCAGACTCCTCAATTCACACCAACAATGTACTCTGAGACATTGAAAGATATTTTGTCTGCACCAAGTTTGAGTCAAACTTCTTTATTATTCACTCCTTTCAAGACAGTTTCTAATAATAGTAATAGTACTAGTAGTGGAAATGAACAACAAGGTACCTCATCTACAAGTGGTGGAGAAGGTTCTTCATCTGACGATTTCCAAACACCATATCTCAGAAGAAGATTCTTGAAACTGAAAGAAACAACCATGACACAATATCAAGCAAGAAGAGCTGTACGTATCAAGAAGGAAAAAGAAGCTTGGGAAACACGTCAAAAGATTGCCAAGAAGAATAGAATTACCATGTACAGAAAGTACAGAACAGGAGAATTGCCTGACATTCAAATTTCTTTGAAGGAAATTATTACACCTCTGCAAGCATTGTGTATTTATGATGTATCATTGGCTAGACACTTGTTTGTGTCAGTATTTACTTCACTCTATCCTAACATGGAAAAACTCTCAGAAAAACAATCAGAACCACTCAAGCATAGCATTCACACAAACTTGCAACAAATGTTGAAGAAATCACCAGATAGTTCCCTTCTGGTTTCTGCATTGCTTTCTGTTATTTTGGATACTGAAGATCTTCAACAACCTAAGAACAATATTCTCACTCCTAAACTTATTCGCTCGGTCAGTATGCAGAGCCACAATGTTGAATTGGGTATTTTATTGTTGGAACATCTCATTGAAAATAATCTTATTGAGACTACAGCCATGGAAGATGAGAACATTGCTGGACAAGATGATATGAGACCTTACATAGATGCTTGGATAGAACTTGGTAAATTGTACAAGGCCATTGATGAACAAGATGTTATTCGTTCCATTTTCGAATACCATGTAGCCCAACAAGAAAATACCAAAAAGGCACTTTCAGATGAACTCGATGGCAGATATAATAGTGCTTTGAAGATATACAGTCAAGGTGTAGATCAATGGGATTCTGGTTGGCAAACTCACGACACACCTCCAATTGAAGAGGAAGTTGAATTTTGGAGAACACAAAAATTGGAATGTCTCAAGAAGATGAATTCTTGGGACTTGGTCTTGCAAGAAGTTCTTTCCGAAGTGCAAAAGAGAACCAAGTCTGAATCTGAACAACTTCTCAATCAAAAGATTTGGGAGGCATCAGAATTGAACGAAAATTTACTTTCCTTGTATTTGGATAGTAATCTCAAACAAAAGGACAAATGGTCATCTCTCAAGACATTTATTGAAGAATCCATGTCATCAAATGTAAAGAGAGAAATTTTAGAAACCAAGTATAGCAACAAATTGGCAAACTTGTCCTTATTCACACATCAATATGAAAAGGCCAAGTCCTATGTTGTAGATAGTTATGCCGAATTCTTAATGTCTTGGAGTACTTTATCACCACTTGCCAAGACTGGAAGACATCTTCATCTCCAAAGACTTCAACCTCTTGTAGAAATGGAAGAATTTATTCAATTATGGCAAAACCAATCAGATGCTAAATCAAAGAATCTTATTAGAATGTTGAAGGATTGGAGATCAAGATATCCAAGTTCCTACATTGATGATATGAATACTTGGGACAATGTAATTTCCAACAGAAACTTTATGTATGATTTGATTTCACAAAACTTGGAGAACTTTACTGAAAAGGATACCTCTTCGAGTGTATTATTACCTTCTTCTAGGCCAAAGCTTCGTCCACTCACTAGTAGTTTGATTGGAGAGTCACCAAGTCTTACTCTCAGTCTTTCAGAACAAGAGGATTATCAAGCACTTGCTGGTGGTCTTTCAAATATTGCTAGTGGCACATTAGATTTGGATACCTTGTCAAAGACAGTTACAAGAGAGAAGGCCGTCATGTTCTTGACAGTCACCAAAGCAGCTAGAAAGCAAAAGAACAATACTGTTGCTCAAAGCTATCTCAAAGTTGCTCAAGCTGCAAGCAAAAAGCTCTTGGAAGTAACTAATAGTGCCGATTCATCTGATGCTCTTTCATTCGACTTTGAATTTTTCAAATCCCTTGTTAAATTGTTAAAGATCAAGGCTCTCACATCTGGCAGAGGTTCAAGCAGTGAGACCAAAGATGTTTTCGACAAGCTCATCAAGTTTATCAAACAAAACGCCACTAAGTATGGAAAGGAAGTCAATGATGCCAGTCAAACAGTACCAACAAGTTATGTACTCACTTACAAGCTTTTGGATGCTGATGCCAATTCTTCATTTGCTAATACTTTGAGAGAAAATACCAAACTTGGAGGCAATCCTGAAGATTACTTGCAAACAGCCCTCAATAGATACAAGGAATCTGTAGAAATAGTTAATAAGAATACTAATGACGATAGCAATGTCGTTATCAAAATTGAAGACGGAAACAATACTATTTCTCCATATCAATCTGCCAAGATTTATCTCAAGTTTGCCATCTTTTGTGATGAAATTTTGAAAGAACGTCTTGGTCAAAAATATACTGATGATGAAGATTTAGTTATTACCAGAGAAGGGTCTTCAAAATTACCATCCAATGATATTCTTGCTGAGCATATTGTTGAAAATATGTTGAACAGTATGAAGTATTACAATAAGGAAGCTAGAGATAGATTCCCTAGATTGTTGGAATTGATTGAAAAATTCCCATCCACCAGAAAGATCTTTGCCAAATTTGCTCCAACATCAACCTCTTTACAAATTCCAAGTTGGATGTTTATTACATGGATCTCACAAATGTTGGCCCATTTGACTGGACCAGAAGGTGAATGTTTAATTCCAATCCTCTTGTCTCTTGCCGAGAATTATCCACAATCTCTCTACTATCCACTCAATATCAGCTCTGAAGATATTATTGGTTCCTTTGAAAGAGGTAATACAGGTATAACACGTAAAGTTCTTGAAGGTATCAAATTAATGAAACAAAAGGTTAGAAATCCTCTCATTGAAACATTTATCTTCTCACTGAAGAAACTTAACCATCCTGAACTTAGATTCAAAGCTTACATGGATGATATTAAAGAAATTATGAAATCAAAGAATTACAAATCGGAAAAGGAAAGAAAGAGGGATATCAAATCCAAGTGGGAAGAGGCATTCGATGACTTGTTCGATCCAAATGCACCAAATGTTGGTGTCTACAATACCAGATTTGCCAAGAACTGGGTTCCACAAATTAAGAAAGATTTTGGTGGTAGAGATGGTGCCAAAGTGATGGAAATGACAGACAAGACATTCGAGCAACTTTATGCTGTCAAATTTAAAAAGATGAAGGAAACCAAGGGTGCTATGATACCTGGTAAGACCAAGTTGGAATACTTCTCCAAGTGGATGTTTGACTTCCATCAATCTTCCACAAGAGGTAGTAATGAAACCATCTCATCCTCTAGTGATGTTGTTGAGAATGGAGGAAACTTTTATATTGAAGTTCCTGGTCAGTATATTAATAACGTTGGCAAGGCAGCAGCTGCACTCATGTTGGGCAGTGTTGGAATGTCAAGTAAGCAAAACAATATGCAAGCTCCAAGTATTGATGAGCATGTGAGAATTATCAGCTTTGATCCAAACTTGTTAACCATGTCTTCTATGAGAAAGCCAAAGAGGTTGAAGATTCACGGTTCAGATGAGAAGGACTATGCTTTCCTTGTTAAGGGTGGTGAAGATTTACGTCAAGATCAAAGAATTCAACAATTGTTCCATGTCATGAACAATATTCTCGACAAAGATACCAACTGTAAACAAAGAGATTTGAACATTAGAATGTACAAGGTTGTTCCAATGAGTTCTGAAGTTGGTATTATTGAATGGGTTGACAATACCATGCCACTCAAAGCAATTATTGAAGAACAATTGAATAAGCAAACTGGAACTCATGACCAAGAAGTATTGAAACATCCATCTGCATCTATCCATCTTAAAATGTTGGAGAAGGTATCAGGATCTAAAGGTGCTGAATACACTCTCTATCAAAAGTATTTGGTCACTTACTCAAATGCAGACCAAGACATGTTGGAACAAACAATGGATGAACAGTACAAACTTATTGATCCAGACTTGTTGAGAAATGGCTTGAGATCATTGGCAATGTCCAACGAAGCATACTTTACCATTAGAAATAGATTTGCTAAATCCCTTGCTACCTTCTCGATTAGTTCCTATGTTTTGGGTATTGGAGATCGTCACTTGGAAAACTTCCTTGTTGATTTCTCAGAAGGATCCTTGATTGGTATCGATTTTGGTCATGCTTTTGGTAGTGCTACTGAAATTTTACCTGTTCCTGAATTAATGCCTTTCAGATTGACTCGTCAAATGTTGGCTATCTTTTCACCAATTTCTACTACTTTGGACGACTTTGCCAACGAAAATGTTGGTACTGGTTTACTATTTGAAAGTATGGTACATTGCATGAGAGCTTTACATAATAATCGACATATTTTATTGAATACTATGGATGTATTTATCAAGGAACCATTAGTAGATTGGTTGAAGAATGCCAAGAAGAATCCACAATTCTATCAAATGTCTGCTGAGAATTTACCAAATTCTGCCTCTAGCTCATCATCTTCTGAGGCTTCTCAAGATGGTGATCAGTCCTTAATGAAGTGGTATCCTCAAAGAAAAGTCGAACTTGCCAAGATGAAACTTGAATTGGCTAATCCTAAAGTTATTTTCAAGAGTGATGCTCAAGCCAATTTACACTTGAAAAAGGGATTGAAATATGTGGACAGAGCCATTGAAGGTGATCCAAAAACCAACAAGAGAGCCAAGGTTGGAGAAACTTGTTCATCCATCAAGGAACAAGTTGAATGCTTAATCGACATGGCAACCGATGTTAAGATTTTAGGTAGAACTTATATTGGTTGGGGAGCTCAATTTTAAATTAATTCTTGTTTATTTTTAATAAAGCTTCTTCATTCAAAACATTGTTAATTATACGAGAACTAATAGTTCATTATCAAAGCCACGAATTTTATGTTTTTCAGGAGGGTTTTCAATTTTGAAACGATAAACAGTCAGAAGGGAGAAATGGGTCCACTTTCGAAGAGGGAAAGTATGAAAAAGATCATCTTGGACCATTGAGCGAATCACCATCGTTATGCGAAACTAATGGAATTTGTTTTGATTGTATTAGTGGAAAGTCCTTGCTACCAATAAGACAGTTCCCAATTTTGATTTTTTACACTTGTGAAATTGGTACCTAAAGGAGTTTCGTATTTGAATTTGAAACAAGCACTTTCCACCGATTCAAATTGGAATTCCACTTTTGATGCCAGATATTACAATTTCACCATTGAATGAATAATATGACAATTTCTATTCTAAACCTTATCAATCCATCTACTCACCAGAACCTTTTTTCGGACTCAGGTTGGCTAACTCCTGTACTGAGAGATCGATATGGAAGAATAATTAAGAACACGGATGGTCAATTAGACCAATCAGAAACAAGAATTCTCACACAAACAACACAGAGCAGTATTCCTTTCATGGATTATGAATTATTGGCTGAAAGTTTGTCAAGTAATACCAAGATTCACAAGACCAACAACTAATAGAGAGGTTTATTCCAATAACATTTCTTTCAAAATATCAACATAGTGAATGATAGATTGAATGTAAATGTCCTCATCAAGATATTCATCATTATTATGGAATAAACTTTGGGTGAAAGGCATGAAACTATATCCAAGTGCGTTCACACCCTTACTTCTTTGAAATCGGGCATCTGTTCCTGCTGGTACAATCATTAAATTAGTGGTCATTTTGGAATTGACAACTTTGAGGAATCTTTTAACCATTTCATCTTCCAAATCAGTCAATCCATTTTCCATTGATCTTTTCAAGTATTTGAGAGTGCCATTCACACTTTCAGCCCATTGATGAAGCATAGCATCAACTTCATGTAAATCCAAGTGAGTTGCAACACGCATATCAAAAACAGCTGTGGCAGTTCTTGGAATTACGTTTGGGCTTGAAAATTCACCAGTCTCCTTATTGGTATGTCCAGCTTTCAAACCAGTCAAATTGATAGAAATGACGTGGCTAGCAGATGACTTTTTCTTCTCATTTTCTGTTTGTAATCTCATTTGAACTTGTTGTTGTTCTCTGAATGGGAATACCTTATCTCTCAGTAATCTGTAAATCTTTTCAGTGGCTGTATCTTGAATAAATTGAGAGCCATGTCCAACATTTCCAGTGGCTGTAATTTCAAAGAACCATGTGGCCTTTTCACCATAGAAAATTGGAATGACATCAGAGTTCAATCCACTGGATAATCCCTCATCTAATCCAAATCTTACATTCAAAGATTTCCACAATTCTGCTTGACTTTCACCAATCAAACAACCCCATCCATCTTGTCCACCAATTTCTTCATCAGCAACAAATATAACATGTAAAGTTCTCTCTGGTTTATATTCCGAATTGACCAACAACTTTAAAACTTCCATGTAAGCTGCTCCAACATTTTTCATATCTTGTGCACCTCTGGCATAAACTCTTCTCTTGGTCTTTCCATCACTTTCTGTTATGGTTTCTAATTTGGCTTCGAATGGAGGATAAGTCCACTGTGATTCATCAACAGGAACAACATCCATATGTGAATTGATTAGAATTGATCCCAACTCTGGCTTTTTACCTTTCCATGTCAAGATTAGATTTGGTTTTGTTGATTCGCAACGAAAAACAGTAATTGCTGCATTGTAACTTTCCATTTTCTTAACTCCTGATGATAATTCTTCCCATTCGGCAGAGTTGAGTGATGGAAATATTTCTCTACTCCAAGAAACTAAATGATCAATAGCAAGCTCGTATTGTGGAAAAGGTTGTTGAGTAGGTAATTGTAAGTAACGTTGAAAACGTGAGAGAATTTCATTACGAAGTGGGAGAGTTGCTGATGAATCGACATTTAACATGGCTTCCAACTCGTGTTGATGATCAATGGCAAGTGCTGAAGAAATATTGCACAGCAAGAGGACTGCACAGATCACAAGAATGATTTTGCGCATTTTTTCTATTGTGGAAACCTATTAAACAGATTTGCAATTCTACTTGCCAATTGTGGAATTGTAATCGTGTGAAAAGTTTTTGATTTTTGAAGTCAGATTCTGAAATTGTCAAGTATTTATTGAGAAATGCAATAATTTATAAGTTTCTTCACTGGATGCTGGTAAGACATGACACATAATCTTTTCCAACCCAAAACCAAAAATGCCAAACTTCATACCAGCCGTAGTCTCTCACTTCCAATTTCAGAAATTCATGGCCGTTGCCAAGTTGTAAACATTGAATCAAAAATATATTTGAATCAATTCATGTTAATAATGAATTATTATAAATTTTAATAATTGAACTTTATTGTTAATATTTGTCTTGTTCTTGACTTGGTAAAATTTCTTGTACATGCTTGATTGTTTTTGTGTTGTTCTTCTCTGTTGCTCTTTTTGCCTGTTGTTCCTTCGTTTGTTAAAAATCCTTCAAAACCAGGCGCACATTATTCCTCCGTTTCTCACCGTTGTTCTTTCTCTCCAAGGGGTTGTAAATAGTTTTACAGATCGATGGTTGTCTCTTCCAGATTGACCACTTTCTTATTCTTTGAAAATATCAAGAGTAAATATCTCAATGGCTTGATATCATTCCCAATTTTGGAATGTATATCAGTAATAGAGGTTTTCAAAGTATTCAAATCAACCTCCTTTGAAACTTGATATTTAATTGAAATCTTTCTTGTTGGAACTTGATTTTCCACAAGTTTAAATTCATTTCCAACATTAAACTTTCCTTGTAATTTTGAAATTAAATGTTCTGTCAATAAAGTTGATTCCAACACAAAGTGAATGGTTAGCATTCTAGTTGTGTAATCCAAATCACCAAATTTATGTGTGAAATGATCAGGATATCTAAACGAAATCACTTGTAAACTTTCACTTTCGAATACAAGTGGAGACAAGAGCAATTCCTCTTCTTCCACTCTACTCTTCTTATCCGAAAGTGAAAGTCCATTCAATTTCTCATCCAAATCTTCAGAAAGTTTAATTCCTTCATTGATGATATCCCAAATATTCTCTTCATCATTATTTTGTTTTCCTTCTTCTTCTGCATGTTGAACAGTATTACTAGAAACAACACTACTATTATTATGATTGCTGTTATTGTTGTTAGTAATCATAGAAGTACTATTACTAATATTATTGTTATTATTATTGTTTACATGTTGTGCTGATGATAAAGAAGAAGAATTAGAGACTACGGAAATGTTTGTAGAATTAGAATTGGATGGAGGAAGGCTAGGATTTGATAATGTTGTATTATCATCATCAATAAGTATTGCTGATGAAGATGTATTCTTGGAG
This sequence comes from Naegleria gruberi, assembly GCF_000004985.1. NCBI lineage: Eukaryota > Heterolobosea > Eutetramitea > Acrasida > Naegleriidae > Naegleria > Naegleria gruberi. The sequence continues at coordinate 48,447 of NW_003163318.1, read as the reverse complement.
AGTAATTCGGCAAGATCATCCAATTTTTGCTTTCTGGCAAATTGAAGTGGTGTTTCTCCTTTCTATGTTGTTGTTTAATATTATTATAATATTAAAATTTAAATAATATTAATATTTGATGATGAGAAAGAGGATGATATAATAATACATACATCACTTGGAATGTTTGGATTGGCACCCAATTTGAGTAGAATTTCTACACTTGACTTTTGTTTGGAAAAGACAGAGGCAAAGAGGGCTGTCCACTTTGTTGGACCATTGGCATAATTAATTTTAGCTCCACAATCGATTAGTAATTTGATGAGTGAGGTATGACCCTTGTATGAACAACAATATAACGGAGAATAGCCATACTATTGTGTTTTGTGATGATGTTTTGGAATTATTTAAATAATAAATATTATTGTGTTTGCTGATGAGAATGATGAAAAACACAAACCTCTTCCACACAATTAGGATTAACACCCTTCTGAAGTAATTCTCTTACTTTCTGTTCATTACCTTCCGAACAAGAATCGACGAGTTGTTTCTCTAGTTCATATTGAGACATTTTTATTTGTGTTTTTAATTTTCACACATTAAGGAGACGTCTGTTCTTAAAGTTTATTCCATCAAGATATCATCTACACTACTTGTGTGGCTTGTATGACTTGGTGGATTCCTATTGCGGCCAAGAACAACTACATTATTGGATGATCTTCTCAAATCGTCATCATCATCTGATTCTTCCAAATGATCTCCACTTCCATTATTACTTGTTTGGTTATTGTAGGCCATGCTATTATTGTTAAGATTGTTTGTACTGTTATTGCCTTGGGAAGGTTGTGGTGGTAATGAAACAGCAGCAGAAGCAGTAACAACAACATTATTAACATTAGAGAAACCATTTGCATCCAATGGATTCTTGTGATACATATTGTTGAGCATGTAGGTTTGAGTGCTTCCTTTACCCTTAACTTCAATTCTACGTTCCTCAAATTCATAACCCATATCATATACTCTTTCATAGGTAGATCTGGAAACTTGAATTCTTCCTGGCAAGGATGTGGATTCCATTCTACTTGCAACATTGATAGTATCACCCCACATATCATAGGCAAACTTCTTTGTACCAATAACACCACCGACAACACTACCAGTATTAATTCCTATGCGTATATTAAGGAGACTTGGATTTGAATTTTCCTTATTGGCCAAATTTTCAAGGTTGTAGTCATGAACTACAGCGAATGTGGCCATGGCAAAACGAAGAACTCTTTCAGGGTGATCCGAAGTTGCAGAACCGTGAATACCACCTACACAAAAATAGGCATCACCAATTGTCTTAATCTTTTCCAAATGGAAAGTGTCTGTAAGTGAGTCGAATCCATTGACAATAGTATTTAACATTTTAACTAGATCAGTTGGACTCATATTGGATGAAATACTTGTAAAACCAACCATATCACTGAAGAAACAAGTGACATCATTGAACTTTTCGGCAATAAAAGTTTCACCACTCTTAAGACGAACACCTACAGCTTCTGGTAAAATGTTCAACAAGAGTGAATCTGATTTCTTCTTTTCTTCTTCCAACAGCATATTTTGCTTCTTTTCAGGAGTAATATCCTTAATAAAGGAGACAATTACAGTGTCAGAACCAATCTTACTTGAAAAGATATTAATCTTGGCTGGGAATTTTGTTTGATTCTTACGAACACATTCAACCTCAATAGACTCACCATCATTACCACTCTTTGCTAACATACCAGATATGATCTTTCTCATCTTGGTGTGGCTTGATTCATCAAAGAGTGTGTATATAGGTAAACCCATAATATCACTCTTCTTGAAACCAAATGATCTTTCAGCAGAAGGATTGAAAATGGTAACTTCACATTGAGAATTACACAATACAGCTCCATCTACAGCAGCTTCAAGAATACTTTTAACATGTGAGTCTTCATTGTTGGAGGTGTCACCTGATGATTTCTTACTCTTGAATAGTTCAGATAATCTACCTGGCAATGACTTGAAGAGAACAAAGTTCTTGAGTTGTTCATTCTCTTCCAATACTTCAGGTGTAAAGTAGCTCAACATCATTCTTAATTGTTGATATTCTCTCCAGAAAGATGTCATAGATCTTGAAGTGAACCAAATAGCGGTTACCAATGAAGCATATCCCAATATTCCAAAAACAATTGTGATAGTGATTGAAGGAACAGAATTGTACTTGGAATAAATTTGAATCAAACTTTCGAGCTTTTGGGCAAGTAAATCTACATCAGAATAGATGGATTCCATACGTGTGAATAAATCTGATTGGTTAAAGGTAGAACTGGCATAGAAGACATCCTCATTAAAGAGGGCTGAAGAACTTGTCAAATATGAAACCAAATCATCCAAACCAACACACGTTGTACTATTGGATGTTGTGTTTGATGTACTCTTGCAGGTTCCTTGAATAAGTTGATCAATATCTGGATATTTTCCAAATAACTTATCGTTATCATTATCTGATGTACCAAAAAGTAAAGAGTACCACGAGCTCTGCATCAAGCTTGCTAGGTTCTTATTGTCTTTGTGGAATTGTGCTAATTCATCATCTGTAGTTAAATGCCTATCATTCATAGGAGTCGAAGGGAATTTAGATTTGAAAATGAAAAGTTCTCCCAATCTGAGACCAACTCTGTGGGCAGTCATCATAATATTTACACTGAATTGAATATTTTGAATGGCCATGGAGGAATTGTTTGAATTAATGATCGTTTCAATAAAGAACAAGGTGACGCAAATGGCTGTAATACAAATCATAAAAATAACCATTATAGAAATAGAGTTATTTGGTTTAACAAACATGGAAAAGAATCCATCTGAACCTATTTGTAGATCTTCCTCAACTTTACCTTCCAACTTGTGATAGATTTTACCAACCTTATCTTTTGAAATTGAACTTCCTATCAACTTGATAGAATCATTCAGTGAGGTAAGGTGGTATCTAGTGAATGCAATCACTGAGAAGGCACTAAGAATATATAAAGCTGTTGTGGAAATGTAATAGATTAAAAAGATAGTTCTGTATGTTGAGGATTTTTCTCCATTTCTGTCCAGATATTCAGAGCAAAAGCTTTCATAAGATGAGGAAAAACTTATTCTGTTTTGATAAAGGAACATAAAATTGTAATCAGATACTGTTTGCTTATATCTTTCCTCTGAGTAGTTATCATAGGCACTACACATTTTTACCAATGCTTTTGTAATTTCTGCAATAGTCGAATTTCTGGATGTAGAGTAACCAGTGTATTCTGAAGTATTTGTTGAGGAATAAATCAACACAGGTTGTTTGAGTAATCTGGTGCCTCTAGTATAGTCAGATCGGACTGATTCAGAGAAAGTATTCATACCAATAGAATACAGATTTGAGAGCTTGTTACATTGCTTATCTACTCTGGCTGTGTTTTCTGTATTCCATGACATTGAGTATTCCTTAATATTATCGTGCAATTGCTTTTTTCTAATGTACATAAGAACTGAGAGAGGAACAGAAGCAGGAATACACACATCATTTGAAAGAGCAATATCAGATGTTACACCAGTAGAGAACACCAATCCAAGGATAAGACCAATTGTTAGTATGATCAATGAAACTGAAGCAAAAACAACAAAGGTAATAAATTGAGGCTTATTATACATGGAAGATGAAAGTGCAGTTCTAAAGAGAAATTCCTTCTTTTGTTGTGCTGTGGCTGCGTTTTCCTCTACACCTTCAAACTTTTCATTTTCAAAGTCCATGTCATCTAATCTAGAGTCAGAAGAGTGGCCTTGCTTGTTCATGTCGATCTTTTCAAAGTATCCCTTATCTTCATCTTCACTTTCAAAACCACCACCACCTCCCCTAATATTAGAGGCTACAGAGAATTGATTTGGAAGTGGCACTACACGATTGGATGTATACTTGTTCTTTAAGGTTTTTGATAATTGATGTCTTCTATTGACAGCTTCTTCCTCTTCAATAATGTTTGCTTCGTGGTACATTTCTTGAGCTTTTTCTGGATCAAACTTGTAGTCTTCAACAAATCTGGCATATGATCTAATCACTGACTTTTCATTGTTGTAATTGGATATGAGAATATCATAAGAGCTTTGACAAGAGTGCACCAATTCAGCAATCTTTCTGTTGATTGTTTCAATCTTGGTAATTTCTAAAGATTCATTGATCATTTCCTTCCAGAATGATTTGTGAAGAAGGAGAACCAATTCTTGCTTCTTTTCCAGTCTTCCAATAATATTCTTAATTTCCATAATGTTCTTACCAGACAAGTCTTCTCCACTGAGGAATTCAATTTCCTTTGTTCTTTGGGTAATAATGTACTTTTTCAATGGATTGGACTTGAGCTTGGCAACCTTTCTGACAATACCACCTGCCAGTATGACACTGGTGAAGTTTGGTAAAAAGTAAGCTACAACCAACGCTGAGGTAATCAGAATATCAACATTATTGGCACACTTTTGAGATGAAACACCCTTAATCAAAGCAAGAGCAATTTCAACATCAGAAAGTTGAAAATCTCCAAAAGCCTTTCTACCTGATCTCATTGAGAATTTCAAGAAGAGGTTGAAGGCTCTCAGTTTACCATCCTTTTCAAATTTTTGATAGAGACCAGATGCTTCTCTTTCGATGGAGGATCTGACTGTTTGGGCTTGACTAAAATCAACCGAAACCTTAATAGTTTGAATAACACCTCTTCTGATAGAACTGTATAGAATACCAATATAAATCTCTGCTGCAACAACAAAAACTACAAAGCATACAAGCATAAGGCCAATCGTGAGACCCATCATGCCCAAACCAAGAGTCCAATTTGAATCATCAGTAGAGACCAAGCTAGAGACCAGAAAACCAACAGCTCCTCCCAATCTGGCACCAACAAAGCCAAAGAAGAGAGTATTCTCCACTCTTTTAAAATAAGGTAACAACCACAAATGGTAGGGCACATGTAGAATACATAAGGCAAGGTAAATAACCGGCTTGACATAGTTATAGGTTGGAGGTATTGCACAAACTAGTATAATGTAAATGCATTGTGTTGCAATGAATGGAAACAAGTAGTAGACCTTGTCTGTTGCAAAGGCATTCTTGCCACTCGGATTATCCTCCGACATTGTTAAAACAGAGATCAACTGAATAACAAGTAGTAACATGAAGAATATAGAACCGACAGAAATGAGAGTTGAATTAACTGCACCACTGCAGGCAATGGTTGGGTGCCTCCTCAATACTTCAACAGGTCTATCATAACCATCTAAATTTACAGAGGTTCCATAATTGCAATCTATAAAGGCACCAAACACATAGGTATAAATTAAGGAAGTAAGTGTGAGAAATCCATGAATGATTCTTATGGCAAGCTTGATCTTTTTCCAGTGCTTGTTTGCTAGTAAGCTTGCCCTATAGCCAACAAAAAACAGAATAAAGTAGACACATATTAGAAGGACAAAACAGCAAAATATCACAATAATGACTTCATACGAAACCAAGTTTAGGGATAGAGAAACTGGATAATTTGCTGCCTTAAAGATCCAATGCGAATATTCTCCCCAATTATATTCTTCGTCTGCCAATCCGGGAAGAAACATCATTGTCCAAAGGAGATAAATGTACAATACTAGGTTATAGGTAAAGTTATACCAATTTGTTTGGTGAATTTTTGTCTTCTCGTAAATATTTAACATAAAGTTAGTGGCACTCTCCTCGAATGAATTCCACATAGAGGCGCCGTCGTTTAACAGTGAAGCTGCTGCTCCAGCTGTGAGTGAAGTTTGATTATCTGCTGAAAGTACTGAGGCTGATCCTCTTGGCATACCGGCCAACCCTATTGAGGCCGATATATTCGGTGTGTGATCATCAACCTCAACAGCATAGCTTCCATTACTTCCCAAGGAATGAGTGGTCATCTGAGATGATGATGTATTGATTGCTGCTATAATTTTTGGTTTATTATTGTTGTTGTTTTTATCGCTTATCGTGAAAAAATAACCATTAATAGATGGTAAGCGTTGATGTTGGCTGTTTTTTTTTGGTTTGAATTAAGGCTTATAACGTTGGAAGGTGGCGCTAAACCAGTAGAGAAAAAGTTCCCAGCAAGTGTTCCTAAAACGCAATGACAAAAAAGAAGAATTTCAGTATAGAGACAAGCTTCACAAAAGGTGGCTTTCCTTAATAGGGCGTTTTTAAGGCAAACCCTGCGTGTTAATCTGTTGCGAACCAACCATGCTTTCACCTCTCGCTTTAATAATTTCCAATTATAGCTGGCAAGACCCTTACAAAGGAGCTCTACATTATCAGATACTGTGAAAAAATTTGGAAAGTGGCTAGAACAAATTTGAGTCCTTGAACTTGAAATGGAATTTTTTGCAAGTCAACCAAAACAACAAAACAACATGACCACAATACAGATATTAATTAATATAAGGTTTGTGTTGATACTCCTTGAAAAATAACATCAATCAAGCAAATATTCAATGGTCTAAACGATCATTGCAAATGTAAATGATTTGAATGTGTCCATTGAGTGTAATAATATGACGAATATCTCTGTAGGTATTCACCGAAGATCATGAATTTAGTTGTTCATCGGGTTGAAATGCTCAAGACACTGCGGAAAAAAAAGTTTACTTTCCAACAGAATCATTCTCTTCATCATTCGAAAGATTTGGTCCAATAAAACTGGCAGCAATCATCACCATTTTTTTTTAATAATTTTAATTCCATTTTTTTTATTTAAAATTCAAATCATTTAAACATCATCCAGTTGGTGCTCATCATTAAGGTAAAACAGTTCTCCTAAAGTCATCAAAGCCCAACATGCATGTTTCAACCCGTTTTTAATCTCATGCAGCATGTAAAAATATTTTTAATTGATTTTTTATTCTTAGATCTCTCAAATGTTGGGATACGTCGACCATTTCCAAATTTGGCGCCAAAATCGGCATTATCATTTCAAAATTTTTTAAAAATTGCCTCCACATACAATGACCAGTCCTTTCACTCATCCATTCATTCAAGTAAGTTTAGTAGCAATATATTGAAAAATCCTAACTGATGATGAATAAATAGGTTATTATGCACTTGACTTCACCAGTAACTTCCAATTTATTCATCTTTTTCTCATTCAAAGTGAATCATTGGAGTAAGATCAAGGCTTCGTGGCGAGCACGCCAAATACTAAAGAGAAATGCAGCACAAAATCTCAAATCCCAATCATCAACATCAACACTTTCCAAATAAATATTCAATAAATTAATTTCTATTCAATATTAATTTCAATTCTGCTTCTTCCATATTAATATGAAAATTCATCATCAACTGTTTCTCATCATCATTATCCATATGAAAAATTGTTGCGTCGTCCACAATGTGATCCAAATAATGATGTGGCAATGCATCCCTTGCACAACATTCCATCAATTGTTGTGCCGCAACTGACATTTTGTTTGCGTAATAATTTCCTTTCATGTCTAAACTAACGCCATTCCAACTTTTGAGAACTTTTTGACCAAATCTCCAAAAAAGAAACAAGCAAAGAGACAATGATAGATTCACTGCCCGATAACATGTATTATTTAGTCACATTCACTATCGATATCGAACCCATCATCCCGAGAATCTATGCAGTAGAAGAGATTTAGCTGCAATTTTGTACTGTTTTTCATCGAGTGTTGTGCCACAAAGTTTGTTGCATGATGATGGAACAAGGTAAGATTATTATCCTCTGGATATTGGATTCCTTTGTTTCGCGACCTTTATCATCACCCAATAGAAAATCATTCCAACAAATTACCTTAACTTGGAGCAACAATTTACAAAAAAATGTCGAGACGTGTTATCAAGAAGTGTATGAGTCATTTGAATGGGGGTATTGGTAGAGAGGGTGGATTGATGCGAAATGTTCAATGCAAGGCTACTGTTTCATCATCATCATTGGCAATGCAATTTTCCAAGAATGGTAATAATCATTTGATGAGTAGTAGCATGATGATGAAGAATGGTTTCTCTGGGGGAGGAATGAATGCAACTCAGCACAGAAATTATTCAACCTTGTTGAATTGGTTCAAGGGATTGAAAGGTGGATCCACCTCATCCGTCGAGTCTACCACAACCAATTCTACAAACATCCTACCATCCATGGTTGTTGATCCATCTTTAACAACACCACCTACTGGTTCTACTGCAATAGATAATAATACAGGAGCTCCTGTTATGGAAACTGATGACGATCTGTTTAGAGGATTACAATTAATTCATGAAACTCCTCAACATGAATATCATCCACCATTGACTTTTGGTGAGGAACATGAATTATTTGTGGGAGGACATTTGCCACATACTATGCCTCATATTAATGCTATTCAGGATTTGCTTCAATATTTGCATGATATGATCGGTAAGCAATTCATTTAATAGTTTACAAAAATATTGAACTTTTATTGCAGGATTACCATGGTATGGAGCTATTATGGCAACAACCATTCTATTCCGTTGTCTGGTTCTTCCTCTTAACATTGGTCTTACGAGAAATAGTGCTCGTCTTGATCAAGTTCGTCCAATTCTATTCGAAAAGTCAGAAATTATGGCAAGTAAAACTGCATCTGAAGAAGAAAAGGTACAAGCTGCTGTTGAATTCCAAGAAACCATGAAAGAAAACAAATGCCATCCTCTCCTCAACATTATCTCACCACTCATCATGGCTCCAATGTTTTTATCAGTTTTCGTCAGTGTTGAAAGAATTTGCCTTCACGATCCAGAATGTAGAGGAACAGGTGGTTTGTGGTGGTTTGATGACTTGTCGAGTGTTGATCCTACAGCTACCTTGCCAGTGATTAGTGCAGTCACTTGGTTGATTAGTGTGGAAATGGGAGCTGCTGAGCCAAGGTGAGTTTTTATCATTACAATATGGAAGCTAATGTATTCTATATTTGAAATAATTGGAATATTGTGAAATGTTCATGTGAAATAATGCAGAACTGAGACAATGAGACAAGTAAGAAGTGTTATGAGATTTGTTGCAGCTGTCATGGTGCCAATTACTGGTGCCTTACCAAGTGGAGTGTTTGTTTATTGGATCACTTCGAATATTTTCTCAATGCTTCAAATTTATACATTGAGATTGCCTGGAGTGAGAAGATTTTTAGGAATTCCAGTTAAGGATCAAAGTGGAACCAAGGATGAAGATAAGACTAGAGATATTTCAATGTAAATAAACAATCATTTATATTTCTCTAAAGGGTTTTGGATTAACTAATTTGTTGCCAAGTTGAGACTTGCAAGTATTTTACTAATTTCAAGTTTATTACAATCTTGTTTAGAATATGAATTAAAGAATCAAGAAAATTGACATGATGATAATTGACAAAGTTGTAACCAACAACATATAAGGAGTCTTAATTGAAGAACCATCATTCAATCTAGCATTGGATTTTGTAGCTGTGATATTTGAAATCTTTCCTTCGACAATGAATTCACAATTCACTCCATAACTATTAACTGTAGTACATTTACAATTATCTGGTGAAATACATTGACCTCTAGATGAACAAACACTCGAATCACTATTCTTAATACCCTTACAATTAAATGATTCGCAATTACTTCCAAAATATCCAGTCTTACAATTACACTTATCTGGAGATGTGCAATTTCCTTGTGATGAACAAACATTGGAGGAATTTTGAGAATTGACACCAAAACAATTGAACATTTCACAATTACTTCCCAAATATCCAGTCTTACAATTACACTTATCTGGAGATGTGCAATTTCCTTGTGCTGAGCAAACGTTAGTGGAATTTTGAGAATTGACACCAAAACAATTAAATGATTCACAATTCTTTCCATAATATCCATTTTCACAATTGCAAGTATCTGGAGAAGAGCAAACACCATGGGAAGAACAAACAAGTGTTGAATTGGAGGAAATTCCAGAACAATTGAAGGAATCACAATTGGCTCCATAATAGGAAGGTGAGCATTGACAAGTATTGTTTTGAGTACATGAACCCTTACCAGAACAAACTGATGGATCATTGCTAACAACTCCAAAACATACTGGAATACACTCACTACCATTCAATGCATAATCGGTTGGGCACATGAGGGAAATCTTTCTAATTCTATGATTATCAGGATCACTAACATAAATATCATCATTCGAATCAAGATAGATTCCTCCCAAAGTTCCAAAGGTTGCATCAGCAGCTGGACCACCATCTCCTGAAAAACCAGCAACGTTACTTCCAGCCAGAGTAACAATTATTCCATTCAAGTCAATTTTTCTAATTCTTTTAGCGTCAGAAATGATTAATTCTCCTTTCGAATTCATGGCAATATCTGTTGGTCTTGCAAGATATGTTTCTGTGGCCAAAATATCATCAGCTCCATAATCTCCATATCCTGTTCCTGCAATAGTTGTGATTGTACCATTAGCAAAGATCTTACGGAATCTGTAATTGTCTTGATCGGCAAAGTAAATGTCATCTGAGTGGATGAATAAACGACCTGGAGAAGAAAGGGAAGCATATTGAGCCAAATCTCCATCTCCACTAAATCCTTGACCTGAATCTTGAAGATTTCCATATCCTGAAATGGTAACAAGTGTACCATTTGTCAAAATTTTACGAATTCTATTGGACTCTGTAAAGATGACCTCACCCAATGAATTGAGTGCAACACCACTTAAACCTCCAACTGATGAACCCTCTGCAATACTTCCATCCTCTGTAAATCCATAATTGCCATCACCAATAATTGCTGTAATTGAACCATCTTGGTTAGAAATTTTGAAAATTTTGTTATTGGTATCATCTATCACATAGACATCACCATTATCTGATCTTGTTGTAATTGCATAAGTAGTACCGAACTTTGCCTTTGTAGCAAGCTCTCTGAGGGCTCTAAGTTGTGGGTTACCATTTGTACCTGAACCTGCAATGGTTGAAATAATTCCACCATTAGAAACACTTCTCACTCTCGCATTACCAGAATCTGCAATCAGAATTCCATTTGGTCCCTTTTTAACATCAATTGGATATCTCAAAATACCATAAACTGAGGCAGCTTTTCCATCTCCCAAACCATCTCCTGCAATAGTTGAAATAGTTCCATCCAATAGAGAAATTTTACGAATTCTCTTATTTCCAAAATCAGAAATCAAGAGATAATTATCAGAACTCAAAAAGATTGATTCTGGTGCATCCAAGAGAGCATTTACAGCTAAACCTCCATCTCCTTCATAACCAGCAACTCCAGTTCCAGCAATAGTAATAATTGTACCATTTGTCAAGACTTTACGAATTCTATGACCATAACTTTCGGCAATATAGAGCTCACCTGTGGAGCTAAGGGCCAATCCACTTGGTCTGAAAAGTGAAGCAGAAACAGCCAAGATACCATCACCATTATAGGCACTCATACCATTTCCAGCAATTGTAACAATGGTACCATTGGTAAGGACCTTTCTAACTTTGTGAAATGATCTATCGGATAGATACATATTTCCAATCGAATCAAAGATGATATTTCCTGGAGCTCCAATAATTGCATTGACAGCCAAAACACCATCTGGTGATTCTTGACCTTTTTGTCCACTTCCAACAACTGTTGCAATTCTACCCTCTAAAGTAATCTTTCTAATTTTGTAACTTTGAGTTTCGGCTATGTGTAATTCACCAGTAATTGGATGGAAAGCAATTGCTTGAGGGAATGACAATTGAGTTTCATTAGCAAAAGCTCCATCTCCAGTATAAACTGAAACTAATCTTCTATCATTGTTTTGTCCTGGACCTGTTCCTGCAATGGTTGTCATAATTCCTTGAGAGGAAACTTTTTTAATCTTGCATGTGGAATAATCTGCAATGTAAACCTCACCATTTGAGCTAATTTCTAATCCTCTTGGTTCTGCAAGTGGTGTATTAACAGCTGGTTGACCATCTTCAGGATTAACTTGGTTGTTTGTTCCAGCGAATGTGGACATGATATTGTTAGTGGACGAAACTTTACGAACTCTATTGTTATCAGTCAAGTAAAGATCACCAGTTTTGGAATTGATTGTCAAGGCATAAACATTTTCAACTTTAGTTTCAGCAGCTGGTAAACCATCACCAATAGAGAAACTGCCAGCAAATGAGGAAACACCAACGAAAGGTGCAACTGAACTGGCATGTGTTGAAAGACACATGTAACTAGTTGTGAAAAACACAATTGACAATAGTAAATATTGAAAAATAGATAGCTTGTTCAACATTTTTTTTGTTTCGAATATTCTGGACGAAAGTGTGTGAATGGCGCGCTTAAAAGGCCATTAGTGAGATTAGTGTGAAATTACCATAAACATCACTATTTCGAATAAAAAGTGGAAGCTTATTTTGAGATTGAGTGTTCATTCATGTTTTACAAAGGAACTAGCCAATCAAAATTGAAAATAAAGTTCTTCAAAGTTTGCAGATTACAAAGTCAACCAATTTTTCACCCAATTAGATTGTTAGTTGTATTTTATGGGAAGAGACCATTGACATGAAATCACTTTCAAAGTTCCAATCTAGTCGTGCTTTGCTAGAATTATATAATTCACAAAAACTTTGAGGTACTATTTAATTATCCATCTATTCGATTCGCACCGTACAAAAATTTGTTGTGCAATGTTGAAAAGCTACCAAGTTGTTAACACTCACATCTTGTACAATAGCTCAAATTGGCAATTCTTCTACGGTTAATTAATACCATGAAGAAACCAAGAAGAGAATTTACAGCAAGAAATGGAGCTTGGATTTGCTTTTCAATTGACTGGTGAGTCATTATAAATATTGAATATCAGCTTGATTGGTAATTTTCTTGTAGCTCTGAAAGGAACTTTTACTTCTAATCAACTTTCTTCTGAGAGAATTCTAGTAACAATTTAATTACAACGTTCCCATTTCTAATCCTTTGTTGTTCCTCCAAGTCCTTTTTCGTTCTGATCGTGATTTCAAAAAGTGATGTGATATTCGAGCAACAATTAAAAGCTCGTTGTGTTGGTAATTTGATTTGACAAACGAACTAAACTTGAATGATTTATTACAAAGAATTGCACGTTTAGAATCTCAAATTATAATTCCTGTTGGTATTGTGAATGCATTTGCTGGAACAACTATACCAGCAGGTTGGTTATTGTGTGATGGAGCCACCTATCCGAATAGTCATCCAGATTATATTCGATTGTTTCAAACTATTGGAAATGCATATGGAAGTACAGGAGGACCTCACTCATTCAATGTTCCCGACCTCAGGGGAAGAGCAGTTGTTGGAATTGGTCACGGAGCTGGACTTTCCAATAGAACTCTAGCTCAAAAAGTTGGAGAAGAATCTCACCAATTGCAAATTAGTGAACTACCAAGTCATTCACACTCAGGAACCACTGGAAAAGCCAACAAACAACCTTACATTATAGTTCATCAATCTGGACCAATTTCTGATGTTTTCCATACTCCAGGATGGTGTGGAGGTCCAGCTACTCATAAGGATGACGATAATTTTACAGGAGCCAATCATACTCACAATTTCACAACCAATGAAGTTGGTGGAAATTCAGCTCATGAAAATATGCAACCATCATTGGTTCTTAATTATATTATTAAATATTAAGAATTACAAATTTAATATTTATAAAAATTACTAATTTTGGAAATTATCTTCCAAAAAGATAATGCAAAAAATTGAATAACCAGCCAATGAAATAGTCAATACAAATCCCAATAACCAACTCACATTCCTCAAAATTAATAAATTCCTCAAATAGGCAAATAAATAAATAATTCTCGATGTTGTAAATAATCCCATGAGTGAATTTGCAATAATTGAATGCCAAATTGGTTGTTCTAATTGTTGGCAGATAATGACGAAAGCTACGTTTACTAGAAAGAAAGGACAAATGTTTTCCAAATCGTTTCGTAAAACTTGTTCAGTTCTATACGAAAGTAAATCTTCTAATTTAGGAATTGATGATGAGGATGGTGTTGGTCTGTTGTTGGAAACATCATCTAGAGATGACATGGAAGGAGAGGACGAAAGTCTAGCTTGAGCTCTTTGCTCTGAATCGAGCAGTGTTATGTTTCGTCCACTTTCGGATAATGTTTTATGATTCTTCTCTCGGACTCGAAAGATAGCAGCTAATATTGAACAAATAAACATTCTAATAGAAAGAAGAATGGTGTTCAATACGAAACCAAGCAAGATACCATTCGAAAGTAGAGATTGAGCCATTTTTTATTTGAAACTTGTTATTCTAAAGGACAGGTGATGAAAATGACGAAACAAGCCTTGTACATTTATGATTGGTCAATTATTTCCATAAATATCTCTCGTTATTTTCACAGTTCATTGTAAATTATTAAACTATTCTAATAAATTTATTCGAAACTCTATTGCAAGATAAAATTTAAACTTTCTAATAGAGATAGGATTTATTCTTTCCTGTTAACTTTTTCATAATTCCAGAAAAGAGTTTCTGAGTTCTATTTGAAGGCTCAGAATAATTTGTTGCATTCGAATGACTGCTCAAATTGCTAACAGTCGAAACTATACTTTGTGAACTATTCGAATATAAAGTAGAGTGATCAGTAAGGAAACTTTCCTTATGTGGTTTCAGTGGCGCTGCCAACTTATCCTTAGATTCGGATAACAAAGCCGAATCTTTCGAAAAGGCTTCAGAAGTGACAAGTTTCTTTGGTGTGAAGTTTCCTGATTTTCTGGAAAGTTGCCTAATCTTCTTTGGTGTCATGATTTCTTCAGAGGGTTGATGAGAAGTAAGAAATGAGAAAATTGATTGTTTCTTACTTGTTGAACCTCTCTTTGAGTTATTCGAAAGTCCATTTGATGGAAGGGCACCTTTCGAATTGAAAGTCCACTTGGATTCATAAGATTTCATAATTTCCAAAACATTCTTCCATCTAATATCACTCTGATTATTTGAAACTTCCTTTTCAAGATATTGGTGTGGAAATAAACCATTCGAATCCTTTCCACTTAATAATCCAGTGCATTCTCTATTAAATAAGGCACCATATGCAAGATTCTCATCTAACCATGACAGGAGAAAGTAGAAACTATCCAACCACGTTTGGTAATCCTCTCTATTATGTTGATTCATTCGTTTCGTGGCGAATTCAATCGAAAGATGAAGAATATTCTTTGAATTTCTATCATTTGTGAAAACTATTGATTCCATTAGTTTTCTAGGATCACTACAGCATTCCTCTGCTACTAGTGAAAGTATTGAAAGACTATTTACAATTTCTTTTGTGGCAATATGGTCGCCACAAGCCACTGATTCTAATAAAAAGTTTCGTCCATGTTGATTCTTCAAGCTCAATGCCTTTTCAAAGACTTCCCTACCAAATACTGACGATCCACTCTCAAGAATCATTCGAATAAAATTAATTCTCTGTTCCTTAGGGAAAGCTCTATTCACAGCACTTCTCAATGCTGATTTAGTTTCACTGTAAGGTGAAGTTGGGGAGGGACTCTCTGGACTCGTACAATTTGTTTGTGCTATATTCGTTGACATGGTTGAGAAATCACTACTTCCCAATATGAATGATCTTCCTGCATTCACATTACATCTGAAATCTTTCACCAATGAAAAGAGAGCATTCTCTTCTTTTTGATTCTTTTTCAGGAGGGCCTTTGGAGCTCTCTTGGCAATGAATTCAACTCTCAACATGTCCAAATCTCTCATTGAAGTGTGGAGTAAACTCTCTCCAAATGCACCAGTGTTTCCATCGATACTGGCTCCAAAGAGAATGAGCAAGTCACACATTTTCCAATCTCTCTTTCTCATGCAGAGGGAGAGTGGAGAGTTTCCATAATTGTCAGTTTGGTGAATGTACTTGGAGAGTGGATCGAGTGTTTGCATTTGGCTCATTAGGAAAACACCAGCTTCATTGGCTGTTGAAGTTGGACAACCTTGACATGCACAAAAAAGTGGAGTTGACCCATTGTAATCTTTCAAATTCCACAATGTGATTTGTCTGGAAATACACATTGTAGAATGTGAATCATTCTCAATATTGCACTCCTGATCACAACAACATGATTTTAACCATTCCAAAATCTCAACTCGATTATGTTTGGCAGCAATGTGAACCAGTGATGAATTATTGGCATAATTACTAGTTGTAGAACTCGAATAAATCTTCATCATGAGAGTACCAGGTGAAGTAGGACAGTTAGGACTCGTGGATAATGCCAAATTATCATTCACTGTTGAATTTTGGCAATTATCTGGTGAATAAATAATTGAACTTTCCAATAATCTCCAAAATGGTTCAGTAACCACATGATTGAAAATTAATGGTCTTTCCAGAGCACTAACTTCTTTCTGAATAGCACTCGAAATCAAATTCAAATAATGAGCATCTAAACTATTAGGTTCATTATTCAAATCATTTTCGTCATCTTCCTCTTCAGAAGTCAACACATCATCTAATAATTGATCTTCCATAATGAGATCCTTTTGTTGTTTAGTAAGTATTCTAACTTTATGAGTTGGCAACACTTTGAAAAAGTATTTACATAAAAAGTCGTTTTCCTTTGCATGTCTTTCTATAATTGTTTGGTCAATTGGCATTTCACAACACGTACAACTGCGCATGTTATTCTTATTTACAACTTGGTCATCTTCATTCTCGTGATGATCTTCCAGTAAAACTTCATCCAATAGCAGAATAGTAGCTGAAGAGTTAGTTTCGTATTGTTGATGATGATTCTGATTTAAACTATTCGAATTCGGAGAGGCCAACAAGGAATGAAGAATTGGCGTCTGATGACTCATCGTTTGTAAATCTAACGAAAGTAACGAAGAAGCCGAAGGAGACAATCCCCATCTCTTATTATTGAAACTATTTGTTGCCATCATTGTGCTATTCGAAACTGTATTCGAATTGAGTGTCAACATTAAATTATTGGAAGAATTTGAATTTGGAGAAGATAGAAAGTTGGTGTTGGTGAGAGAAGATGAATTGGCAAGCATTGGAGATGGTGGAGTGTTTAGGATATTATTGGATGATGACTGACTTGTTCTTTGATTATTGTTGGAAGAAGAAGTACTGTCGCTTGTTCTTCGAATCATATTTGTAGTTGTTGTTTAATGATTTAATTTGATTTCAGTTGTTGTAGGAAAATATTTACGAGAGTTTAATTTAGTTTCGTAAACTTTTAATTCTCTTGTTGGAGAAATGATTCAAAGGAATCTGGTTGTTTTGATAATTTGTTTTGAATTGGCCAGTATTATAACGAATGCACCGGCACTGCCAGTTTCTTTAGATTCTTTTTCTTTGCTTTCGAATACTTCATCCATGAAACAGGTTGAGAAACAAAGCCCAGTTAGATAATGCAAACAACGAAGAGCCTCTCCATGAATGGAAAGTCATGTACCGACATTGTAAATCAATTCGTAAAGTTTTTGCTATTGAAGGTCAGCCAATTACAATTCGGGAATTGCTCACAAATTAGGAGAGGAGGTTCTAAACAGGGGTAATAAGGAAACGCGTTTGGAAGCGAGCCGTGGTATCAATATTGAGGTTTGTTGTTGAGGAATTTGGTAAAGTATTTCTTGTGGAATTTTGTTGGTGATGTTTTTTTGGAGAATTCGAAAGTGGATTCTACCAAACTTTATCCGTTTGTATAAGTTTTTCTTTGATTTTGATATTTGGCATGTGTTGACAGGGTCGCTTGTTTTTGTTAGTTACTATTCAATGTAAATATGGCTAGTCAATCTTAAAATTATAGAGTTGGAAAGTTTTCTTTGGGAATAAAAAGTTATTGACCTTTCTTATACTTCCAACTGCCATTCAAGTTACAACCCATCAAAATATCACTCAACAATGCCGTGTACGATAGAATGGCATCAACACTTTTAGGATTATTTTCAATATCAATTTCCAAATAAACTGCTTCTCCAAAATTGGAATAAATAAATTGTTCTGCCTCATGTTTTTGAACATGATTGGAATGGGAACTTTTCAATTGAATAAATATCAATTCCATGTACATTGTGATAAAAGAATCAAGATTTTTTAAATATTCCATCGAAGATTTTGAATCAAAAAGTAAAACTATGAAATGTGAACCCTTAAAATAGGATTTTGTGACACCAATATACTTGTCAGATCCAGCATTTGCAAATACTTGATATCGATAACGTGTTAGTGATCTCAATGAATGGTACTCAATGATGGATAAATCACATCCAACCAAATATTTGTGTTTGTTTGGGGAATTTTTCATATGGTGGTAAAGTTGTGAAATTTCTGATCCAAACATGGCAATTTTGATATCGTCTACTTGTTTTTCCTCTTGATTAATCACTTCCTCTGCGTTATGTTTCGAATAACCTACAAGTTGATTAAAGAAATTCCATATTGAACTTGTCTGAGATTCATTTTGATTATTGACATTTAGCATCTTTCTTACATCACCAAAAATCCTCGAAAATTGCAATAATTCTTCATATTTTCCCTCATTCACATCCAGAGTTTGAATCAATGTCGATTTCTCAGCTACTTTCCCAACATTCCAATAAGAATTCGAATTTTCAATCCACTCAATCAACCATTTCCTAAATAAATTCCTAACAATCATTCCAATATGTTTTCTCTTATCCAAATATTCATAATTCAGCACCCTATCCTTTCCATCAACACAGATCACAGGTTTTTTCATCAATTTCTCATCATGATGATGAATATTCCTCCACTCGGAACAAACTCTTGCAATTATTAATTGATGAAAATAATCCAAATAGGAAAAACATTCAATTAGCAATTCTCGGGGAAGATTTAATGGATGGGAGGATGATTGTTTGTTGCCGACGGTTTTTGAAGTTTTGTTATGGAGAAAGTTTGCCTTTAAGTGTTGAAACATTTTTTTTAAATTGTTAAAACGATTACAACAAGTTGTTGTAAACTTTCAAGAAATCGAAAAATGATTCGATGCATTTAAAAAATTAGACAATATTGAAAACTTATTAATTTTCTATTAGAAACAAAATTCAATAAGGTGTTGGATAACATTTTACACTTCCTCTGCTTCCAATACTTTATTTTAACTCACTTCCTTTTCAACACGTGTTTCACTTACTTTCGTCCAAACATCTAAGTCACCCAAATTCCAAAAATAAATTCCCATAAAAAAAATAAAAAAATCTAAATTTCAAAAAAAAATTTTGTTAAACTCCAACCTCTTCTTCGATATCTTTTTAAAATCCACACACAAAAATGATGATGAATATTTGGGTCAACGGAACACAACCAACTTGGATTCCAGCTGGTTTTCAAATCGTAAGTTTTTTTTGGCGCGCAAATTGTAAATTTATTTTCTTCGTGATGATGATATCGAAATTAATTTAATGAATTGATGATGAATAGCCTCCACATCTTGTTGGACAACAACAACAACTTGTTTCTCAAGCACAAATGATTTACTATCAATATGATAAGGATCACAGCGGAACTTTGAATAAGAAGGAATTTAAGAAGGCAGTTCGTAATCTTGGATTGACAAAAGAAGAATCCAAGTAAGTTTTATTAGTTATAATGGATGATGATAGTAATTCTAATAATTTAATTTCGTAAATGAAACTATTAGACACTTGTTCAAAATGGTTGACCGTGATCATAACAAGAAGGTTAACATGTTTGAATTCATCAATGCCTATCTTTTCGTTATTGGTGGAGGAATGCGTTATCAAGGAACTGGCTATACTGGACCATATGGAAGTTATGGAAATAACAATATGATGCACGTTTCCACTTATCCAACCACCACTGGTTATGGTTATCCTTCAGTTCCATCGAATACTACCACAACCACAACTGTTTATTCAACCACAACTCCAACTTCATATCCACCAAATACCATCACTCCAAATGTTTATTCATCAACAACTTCATATCCACAAAATACCATCACTCCAAATTATCCATCTTATGTACCATCATCAACTGGTGGAATTTCTATGAATATTTCATATCCAAACAGTACTGGTTCAATGAATGTGTCAACATATCCAAATGCCAATTTCACAGTTACTAGTAACTCATATCCAAATATGAATGTTTCTACTTATCCAACTGTTCCAACTTCAACCATGCCAACTATGAATGTTTCCACTTATCCTTCTGTTCCATCAAGTACTTATACTCAACCAACTTCTTATCAACCACAAGTGAGTTCTACAACTGGTGGTCGTACATTGATGGCCAATCTTCGTTCAGCTCATTTCAAATTCCTCTGTTGTGAACCATCTGGACAAGTTGTTGCCAACAGAGATGCCAATGGACCATGGGAAGCATTGACTTTGATTCACGTTTCTGGTTCTCAATATGCTTTCAAGTCTGCTCATGGCAAGTATGTCTGTGCTGAACCTTCTGGTCAAGTTATTGCTAATCGTGATGCTTTGGGTCCTTGGGAACAATTTACACTTGCTCAATCTGGTAGCAATGTTGCTTTCAAGTCTGCTCATGGTAAATTCTTATGTGCTGAACCAAGTGGTTTGGTTGTTGCTAATAGAGATGCTTTGGGACCTTGGGAACAATTCCAATTCACCCTTGCTCCAAATCAATCCATCTCATTCAGACATAATCATGGTAAATTATTGTGTGCTGAATCCAATCACTCAATGGTTGCCAATAGAGATGCCATTGGTCCTTGGGAAAAATTTACTGTTGAGAGTCATAGTGGAAAGAATGTTTTCAGATCTGCTCATCGTAAGTTATTGTGTGCTGAACCAAGTGGTTTGTTGGTTGCAAACAGAGATGCTGTTGGACCTTGGGAACAATTCACTGTTGAATTGCACGGAAATGGTAAAATTGCTTTGAAGTCAAATCACAATACCTATGTCTGTGTTGAACCAAGTGGACAAATTGTTGTCAATAGAACTGCTGTTGGTCCTTGGGAACAATTATCCTTCAACATGTAATTTTAATACAATTTTCCTTTTTTGAAATACATCATTTCTTAATATCAAACTCAATAACTCTGAATTATAATCTGAAAAATAGAAAGACGTTTAAGCTATTGGTATCCTAGCTTACATTCTGCTATACAATCTAGTTCAAACACTGTGCCAGATACAGTATTAGAAGCAAAATAGCAAAAGCTGGGGTCTGTGAGGATCGAACTCACGACCTTAGGATTATGAGACCTACGCGCTACCGACTGCGCCAAGACCCCGACACATTATCTATTATTAAGGATATGTAGTTGTTAAGGTGTTAGTGCTCGGTTTTATTTTTTTTGTGTAAGTTCTTCCTATTTACAAAACAAACGCAGTTTTTGGCTGGAACATTTAATTTAATAGCTGTTAAAGGTGTAATTGGTTATTTCAAAGTCACTAGCCTTTTGAGCACTCACTCCACTTGTAGAATAAGATTTCATATTTTGGTTCACTTGTGTATGATAATTGAGAATCATTTGTAATGCTCCAAAAGATGATACACCTTCTCTAGTGAAATACTCAAATACTTTAACCAAATGACTAGTAACAACAGAGTCTTCTGGATTGGTCAATAAATGGCCATTAAGAATATCTATCGATTCGTATAACTTTTGCATCACTTCTGATGGTTCAATCTTATTTTCCTTCACCAAGTCAAAAATTTGGAAAGCTCTTTCGAAATCCTTGTACTTTAAATTCTTCTTTTGTTGTTCTAATTCATAGAGCCATTCATCATTTTCATAATTATTTTCCTTAAACACTTCATAGACAGTCGAAATGTCTTTTTCTGAACTTCTGCTTGGCCCGAGTAATAATCTATCTATTGGTCTACTCACAAAGAATGGTTTGGCTTCATCTGTGATGGTATTTCCATCTGCAAGAATCTTGGCATGATAAATAGAGCCAATGGTAGCAAGAGTTTTAGCATTTGTACAACATGGACCCACAATCGAATAGTATCTCAAATTACTTGTTCCCAAATTACCAACATTTGCCTTACCAGAACTGATACCAATTGAGAATATTGGGTTTCCTTGGGAAAGATCAAGTTCTGAATAACAAGTCAAAACATTATCAAGTACTTTGGAAACCTTGATAGCACATTCGACAGCAACGAGATTAGGTTTCTTCTTGGAAAAAGAATCGACAAATGATAATTGATATTCATGAATGGAGGTGATTTGAAGATCTGCTTTCAATGTTTTTGAGAGGGCTGATAATCCAGAGGCAATTCTGGAAAAGATTTTGGTGATGGTATCTGGATTATTCCCCAATCCTTCAGGATTGATCATTATTGAAATGACACTCACATTCTTCATTTGTAAACCAAGTTTAAATAGTCCTGTTTTGCCTAATTTACTTGCAATCAGTGATCTCATTGAATTACTGGAAGAATTATCTGTTGCTGTATGGTCTATTGAGTGAGAACTGTAAGTAGCATGTATATTATGATGTGGATCGTGTTTTTTCATATCATGTGAGGTTTCCTGAACAGATGGTTTTGGCTTTCCTTCTTCCTCAATATTAGAAAGTTGAAGAAAGATGGATTCTGGAAGGAAGGACTTGAAATCGTTCAGCCAACTCACCATATTGAAAAGATCCTTGTAAATACTATTCACTTCCTTGAATGAACTGGAATTGAATTGGACCAATTCCAAATCAAATTTCTTAATTAAGGCAAATTGCTTTTTCAAATATGTCAAAGGACGAGTAATGACATAACCAACAATCATACTCAAAATGATACCAATAAGCAGAATAGCAACAGCAACACCTGCTGAAATAGCAGTATTGATATTAGTTACCTTAGTTAAATCTTCCTTATAAATAACCAAAAATAAATTCCATTTCATATTTTCCAAAACAAAGTCCATTCTCTTCACAATATAATCAATTCCCATGCTGTTGATTTCAGTAGTTGTTGGTGTATTTGAAATTGTACCATATTTGCCTGCCAATTCTTTCATCAGCTTGCCAGAATTTCTCTCAGTCAGCTCGAACATTTTCACACGAGATTTGCTATCAGCTGCTGTGGTATTAATTGAACCACCAATAACAAAATCCGTAGTCTCTGACACTAACACATAACCTCTTCCCAATACTGTTACTTTCTTTAAATATTTTTCAATATTCAATAGTGAAACATTCACCTTTGAAATGCCAACTGTCTTTTTCACTCCCTTTGCTAATAAGGTTCTATTGTACAATTTAACAGAATAATAAATACATGCAGTAGAATTTACCACAACATAGGGGTCACCATACACAGCATCGGTTTTGTACAAGTCGAAATACTTGAAACTTGTGACCCAGTAGGCAAGTGATGGAATGACAAAGGGAACTGTCTGATTTTGAATCATGCCAATTAAGGAACCATCTGTTTCATTTGCATACCAATGTTCTACACCAATATATCCCTTTGGTTTGATGTAAATTGAGAAGCTCTGTGTTGGAACTCCTCCTGGAAAGATTGTCAAATTGAAATAGGTTGTAATTTGATCCGGAAAAAACAATCCAATTGCTGATGGGTAATAGATATTATTCTTATCGAATAAATAAGACAATGGAGGAACATTATCTACTAATCCATTATTGTAATCTGAAGCCATAACCTTGGCAAGTGAAGCAGCTGGACTAATTTCACCATTCAGGAAAACCTTAACCTTCTCACCAACCTTCTCAATGACATCCATCGAGAGAGCATCCAGGGCATTCAAAGAGCCCACATACGATGAAAGCCATGTGAAAATTGAAGTACAAATAACCAAGAGGCAAATTATGAGCGTGATGGAAATCTTCATTGAAAACAACCCAGAACATATTCTTTCCTTTCGTTGTTTAATTTTTGGAGAGTCAATATGTTCTTGTTGCACTTCTCCAGAGTGAATTGAACAAGCTGTTTGGTGATAAAGTTCCTATTGTTTCAAGAGAGAGAGAATGAGGCGAACATCAAAAAGGTGATACAGTGTGTGTGAAATGAGATGAGTATTACTACTACGGACACCAATACATACCAATGGATCGCTGTGAGGTGTTATTCTAGTCATGATGTAAAGTGCTTTTTGTTTAATCGAGTGGAATAACAGATGATTCTCTCAACAACTTCAAGAGCAACTGTACTCTGGTTTGTGGTGCTTCCACAACATGCCAACAGAACTGAAACAAGCCCATCTACAACAAGGAGACGTAAATAAGCGTTGTATTCGTAGAAGTAAAAAAGAAGCGAAATCTACTATTAAGGCACTCTTAATTGTTACTGCTTCAGTGAACATTTGTTTGGAACAGGATCCTGGGGCACCAAAGCTTGCAACTGTTCTCGAAACGATAACCACATTCAAACCACCACCCTTAAACTGTAAAGTTTTGCATCATGAATCGGCACAAGGTGCCCTTAAATTTGTACAATAGTGTATACTTTGCATGAATCGGCCCTTAAATTTGTATACTGTCAGGAATACAAAGGAGGTTGTTGGTGTTGAAATAATTACTAGCAAGAGTCTTATAGCCTGCTGAGAGAATTCAATTGCTTTCATAGAGTTGTATTGTGGAGCGCGCTTGTCAGCGTGTTGGTCGAAGTGGCAATTATTTACAGTATTATTGAAAAAAAGACTCCATGAAAGTCTTTGTCCTCGAATCATCGGGAAGGTATTCTCCTCTTGATTCATCATCATCAGTACGAGTATTTTCTAAAATTATTAATTGTCTTCTCTTCTCCTTAATAATAACAATACTAACAACAACAATAACACTACATCATCATCATTCAGTACTTGCAAGTGCTCCAAATTTACTCTTCCGAGGAGATGAAGCAAGACACATGTTGGGAATTAATTTAGGACCAATCGATTATGAAATGATTCAGTGGGTATTTACCAATAGATTTAAACATGCAAGAGAGTGGAGACCTGTTGGATCACTTGATGAATGGAAAACGTATTACTTTGAAGGAACCATCACAACAAATTGGTCACAAGATGGTTATCCTCTCGGATTTCAAAATAAATACAATAAGAGACGTTATGGCTATCAAACAGAATTGGGTACTTTGGGAAAGTATCCAACAGGTGATTATATTTTGACTTTTGAAGGAAGTGGAAACTTTTCAATTTTAGGAGATGCAACCAATGTTAGACAAGTCAATAGTCATAGATTTGAATTTTCAGTACAGAATACCTCTACTAAGGGTATAGTACTAATTGTAACAGAGCCTAATGTTTACAATGTTATTTTGAAGGAGGCAAGGGAGGAGAATGTAACCTCAACATTTTCCACAGACTTTCTCAGAGCTATTGAACCATTTTCAGTATTGAGATTCTCCTCATGGATGATTGGAAGGAGTTATGGAAATTCCATCACAAATTGTGATAAGGAATGGGCCGATAAAAGACCTGCTACTTTTTACACTCAACACGGACAAGCAATGGTTTCTATTGAATATATTGTAGAATTAGGAAATTATTTGGCTAAGGATATTTGGATTTCAATACCAAATGCATGCAGTAGTGATCATATTATGCATATTGCTTCCTATGTGAGAGATAATTTAAATACCTCTCTCACAATACATGTTGAACAATCAGCTGATAAGGGCTGGGGTGGAAATAATAGAAACTTGAACATTCAATTAATCAATACGTTCAAAGCAGTATTCGGTCTGAATGATACTCGATGCAAGTATATCCTCTCTACAATGATACCTGCCTATTACGACAGTGTATTATCACTCTATTCAAGTGATGACTTGAGCTTATTTGATGCTTTTGCAGTGAGTGGAAATGTTGGTACTGGTATAGAGTATTATGGAAATGGTTATGATGTCAACCTTTCAGTCAATTACACAGTAGATGATGTTCTCAATTTACTCAGACAAGAAATTTACAAGGACGAAATAGATTGGATCTATTTGTTAAATAGAGTTGCTTTCAAATTGAAAATTCCATTAATACTATACGATGCAGGCTTGAGAATTCATGCACCTGGTTGGGCAAATAGATGGAAAAAGACAGATCTAGCACCATTGGAACAAAGACTAGAGGATATTTCCATTGAGGCTCTCAGACAACCAATTGTTGAGGATATGGTTGTTGATGTAATGAAACGTTGGCATAGAATGGGAGGTGGATTAATGATTCTGAATAATATTGTGGAAAAGATAGATAGATGCTTGGGAGGAGGTGGTAGATGTGGCTATCAAGCAGTGATGGAAAGTCTTCTACAGGATCCACAAACTGTACCAAAATACCGAGCTGTGCTTACTTGGTTGGAAGGAGGAAATGGTAGTCTTCCATTCACATCAGACGATATTCCAAAACCTATTCGTTTACCATGTACTGATTGTAAGTATGGTGTTTGCCATAATGGATCATGCCACTGCTTTGATGGTTTTTCTGGAGCAAATTGTAACATAACAGTTCCAAAATATCAAGATTGTGCCTCCAATACAACCAAATTTGGCGTCAATATTGATGGTTTGGCAGATTGGTCTCGAGAAGTAACTTTCATAGATATTCAAAGAAGAGCCAGAAAGTGGATTGTCCAGAAATTTGTCTATGGTACTGGATGGGCAGAGGATGACCAAGAAAGTGTACCACTGGATGAAAATGGATATCCTCAATATTTGGAGATAACTAAAAATGTAGCAACTTTTGCAGTTCGTGATGTGGCAGCTCACTTCCCAAATGGAAAGTATATTTGCCTCTATGATGGTGATGGCGTTTTAGAATTCCAGTTTGAAGATCAGAAAATATTGAGAAGAGATGCAGGTAGAATTGAACTCCAATACAATCACAAGACTGAAATGAATAATGGTGTCTTTTACAAGATTTTGAGAACCAATCCATTGAATCCCATCAGAAATGTGAGAATATTTGAGGCTAAATATGAGCAAACCTATGAAGATTTCCCATTCCATCCTCTCTTTTTGGAACAATTGAAAAAGTACCAAATTATTAGATTTATGCCTTGGTCTAATATTGGTGTCGATAAAGACTATGATTGGGAGAATAGAACTCTCAATTCCTATTACACCTTCAGACTAAAAACAGGAGTAAGTATGGAAATGCAAGTGCTCTTGTGTAATATGCTTGGAAATAATCCATGGTTCAATTTACCTCACAGAGCCACTGATAGATATATTGAAAATTGGGCAACCTATGTGAGAGATTATCTCAGACCAGATGTTACTGCCTACATTGAAATTGGCAATGAATGTTGGGCCTCAGGTGCTTGTGGAAGTTACGCTCAACAAATGGGAGTTATTGAAGGAATGAAATTGACCAAACTTCAAAACTATTACAGTTCTTATGAAGTTGCTAGAATCTGTTATCACATCAAGACTGCCAAGAGATATGCAGATATTATCAGAGGAGTGTTTGGAGCATCACATCACAGGAGAATCAAATTGGTATTTGCTGCTCAAGCAGCTTGGACTGGCCCTTTGGAGATTTTCTACTTGTGCGAAGGAAATTACTATCAATCTTTCAATGTTGTGGCCATTGCTCCATATATGAGCGATAGTTTGAAGAAGGCAGATAATTCCCTGGTCAGTCTTGAGGAATTCTATGGATCTATTATTCATACAGCCATTGCAAGTTCCAGAAATGCTCTTTTAAGCACATACAAGATTGTAAATCAATCCTCTCCTGGAATGGAACTTGCTTTCTATGAAGGTGGACCAGATTTTTCATCTTTGACTGATACTGGTAATACAGAATTGACAGATTTATCAATGACCATTCACAGAGACCCAAGAATGAAACAAGCCCTTACATACTACCTCTCCAACATAACTAATATTGCACCAGGAGTTAAACTAAGTGCCTACAATCATTTTACATCCACATCTGTCTTTTCCAAGTACGGATGTTGGGGATTGATTGAATCATCAGATTCTGACTTATCATCCTCATCTTCTCCAAAATATGTTGCCTATCAAAACTATATAGATTCAATGAGTGTTTGTAATTGGAATGAAAAGCCATCCACTTGTAAAGATAACTGCAATAATCATGGTGTTTGTGCTGCAAATGCCTTGTCAGATTCCAGAGACTCTTGCCACTGTTTCTTTGGCTACAATGGAACCAATTGTGAGATAATCAATTATATTAACAGTTACAGATGCACATATCAATGTGGAGGAAAAGGTAATTGTCTTTTCAATCATACAGAAGGATTTTATGCAGTCTATACATGTCACTGCCAAACTGGATATTACGGCTATGGATGCACCTTATTTACTTGTGATTCAAAATGTAACTATAATGGAAACTGTATTGATTATAACAAGTGTAGTTGTTATAGAGGTTTTACAGGAAGTGATTGTTCCATTGATTGTAATTGTAATGGAGTTGGTTATTGTGCTACCAATTCCACAAACTGTGTCTGTGATTACGGCTACTCATTTGTGAATGGAAAATGTGAAATCGATTGTAAGAAATATCCAACAAGTAGAGCCTGTTTGAAGTGTCCTTCTCTGGGATGTGCAAATGGTATTTGCCTTAACAGTACTTGTGCATGTCATAGTGGATATAGAATGGACTCACGAAGTAGCTGTACCATCAAGGCAAATTCACCAAATGATGGATCAAAACTTGGTGTGAATGTGAATAGCGTTGTAGATTATTCTCCTCAATGGACCTTTGTTGATTTGATGAAACAAGCCAGGGCTTGGATTCTCCAAGATTTGGAAGGAATGAATAGCATATATATTTGGAGTTATAATAATGAAATCAAACTAAGATCAGATGGCTATCCAGCTAGTATTGCACAAGGAAAGCAATTAGTAACTCTAATGTTGAGAGATATCCAACAGAAATGGCCAGGAGGAATCTACCATGTTTTCTATGAAGGAAATGGTCAATTAGACTTTGGATTCGATTCTACAATTATTGAGAATAACCAGAAAGGATATATGAAAATTAAAGTCACACTTTCCCTTGTTCGTGACAATGGTGTCTTTATGAAAATTAAAGAAACCAATCCAAATAATCCTATCAGAAATATAAGAATTGTAATGGATGGTTTTGAAAATACCTATCAAGATAATCCATTCCATCCACTCTTTTTAAAGAGATTGGAAAATTTCAAGACCATTAGATTCATGCCATGGACTATGGAAAAAGGAATTATTACATGGGAAGATAGAATTACACCATCTACTTTACCAATGGGAAGAGGTGTTGCTCACGAATACATGATTCAATTATGTAATATTCTCAAAGCTAATCCGTGGTTTACAATTCCTTATGGTGCCAACGATGAATATATCAGACAATTTGCCCTCCTAGCTAAACAAACTCTGAGAAATGATGTACAAATTTATCTTGAATACACCAACGAAGCATGGAATACACTCTTTGATAGTGGTAAATATTGTGAAGAGCAAGGAAAATTATTGGGATTATCTAAAGACTCCTTGGCAGCAAGAAACTTGTTCTATTCAAAACGTTCTAAAGAAATTATTACTATTTGGAAGAGTGTATTCGGTAGTGAAAGCAATAGATTGACTCTTGTTGCAGCTTCCTTTACTCTTATGCCGATAACTTCTACTAGAATATTATCTTATCAAGATCTTTACAAATCTCATTCCAATATTATGCTAACAGTGACAGGTTATTTCGGATGTGGCTTGGAATCTTCAGGAACTTTGGTTGCCATTTCCGATTTGAATACACTTTTCAAAAAGTGTGATGATGAATTTGCTTCCACTAAATCAATGCTTGAACAGCAGCTTCAAGTTGCAAAATCCTATAATATTACACTAGGAATGTATGAAAGTGGTAGTTCTGTAGCTGAATATTCGGCCATTGCCAGTGGATATGAAACCTCAGGAGCCACAGATAAGTATATTGCCATGAATAGAGATATCAAAATGTATGATATTTACAAAAAGTACTACAGAATGTATGCTAATTTGAGCTTGGTTGAAAATTGTCACTATGCAAATGTTGGCTTCCCTTCAAAATATGGTTCTTGGCATTTGTTGGAATATCAATATCAAGATGTTTCTGAAGCACATCGTTTTAGAGCTATTCAAGAACTTATTGTAGAAACCAGAGGACCAATAACTAGAGTCACTGATCATTCTTGTTTTGGAATTGTGTACAACTCGACGAAATCTTGTTCAGGTAATGGAATTTGTGTAAATCAAAACAATTGTCAATGTGATAGTGGTTATACAAATGAGGATTGTAGTTTCTATCTGGAAGGTCAGACGAAAGCGTACGCATCTGAGAATAATTTCACAATTAGTCCAACAAGCGGCTTTGCTCTCACACAAACATTTACACTCTCCTCTAAACCATGGTTGGCCTCTTCAAAGATATCACCACTTCAATATGCATTCGGATTTGTGAATAGTAAGGACGAAAATATTGTCTTGACAAAATATTCTCAGTATCCAAACGCCACTACAATACTGCCCTTCACCAAGCAATCCTCAATTCCATTAGTGATGTTTGTAAAAGATTCCACTGGAAATGTCAACACGCTGAGAGGTGGAAGTGTTATTATTAGTGCATTCTCTGGTACAAGTCAAGAGCTTTCTACAAGAATCAGCTCATTGTCAAGTGAAGAAAAGATTGTTGCCTTCTACGATGAATCAAGTTCATCACTTGTTAGTACACAATTAGTGAATACTCTTTCCATTGACACCAATAATTCTCAACAAGTTTTAAAGATATTTGAAACTGTTACTTCATCACCAACTGTTGACAAGACAGCTCTGGAAAGTGTCTCTACCAAGCTTGACTCATTCCTCACAGACATGTCCCAAAAGTTACAAAATGGTTCAACCCAAGTCAAACTTTCCACTGAAGAAACACAATCTACTGTCAGTATCATTTCTAATATTTATGAATATGGTTCAGAAAGTAAGGCCGAAAGTTTAATTTCTAACATTGCTTCTGTCCTTGTAATGAGCATCAATCCAGTGGAAACCAACACATCAGCTTTGACAAGTCTCCATATTCAATCTTCATCTTTTAACATTTCTGTTTCATCATTTAACATATCAAGTGTGTTAAAATCATCAGGAGGAACAACCTTTGTCTATGATGACATTTCCACTGACATTTCTTCCATTTATAAGGATTCTTCATCAATGGCAGCCATCAGTCTTGTTAAATATTCCTACAAGACATCATCAAGACGTAGAGCTATGACAAATCTTGTTTCTGACCAGGTGGACCTCAAGTTTTACAGTTCTGGACAAGCTCTAGCATTAACCAATCTTACAAAACCAATTCAACTAAAATTCACATTGAAGGTTTTGGTTAGTAAATCAGCCATGCAAAAACAACTTGTATGTAAATATTATGATGAACAAAAATTGATGTGGAGTTCATCAGGATGTAAACTAGCAAGTATCGATTATGACAATTCTGTTGTTACGTGTGCCTGTGATCATACAACTAAATTTGCTGTTGATTTGACTGCAGAGACAACTCCACAATCAAGTACTAATCCACCAGTGAGTACATCTCCAAAGAAGCACACAAGTTTAATTGGTGGTGGCAATAGGTTGTTTGCTGTGAATTTCTTGTTATTGGCATTGGTTGTTGTGATGACGAGTTTATTTTTTTGATTGGATGACATGTGAAATTTTGTGAAAATATTTTATTTTTTCATTCTAATAAAAAATCCAACATGAAGCTATCATCACTTCTTTGCTAAGAGAGTAGCAATGCTTGCATCAATACTTCCTTTTGATCCTCCTTCATGTCGTTTAACTTCTTTCTGCTTGTAGTAATAGACAATTGTTGGCATTGCTCTCACTTTACCTCTTTGGGCCAAAGTTGGAAATTTATCTACATCAATCTTTACAATCTTTACAGTAGGGTAATCCATTGACAATTGAGCCATTGCTGGAGCAAGCATCATACAAGGCCCACACCATGTTGCATAGTAATCTACAACAACAATAGGATTTTTGGCAATTATTTGATCGAATTGACTTTCCTTGCTGAGGTCTATTGTGTTTCCATGATCCTCTGATTTCTTTGGGTTATCCTCAAACACTTTCCTATAGTCTACAATGACTGGATCGTTCATGTATTTCATGTGATTTTGCAGGAAGAACGATCCAACCTTTTCCAATTCATCCAAGTTTTTGCATGGCTTATTCAATATCACTAGCGATGAAACTACACCTCGTAAACAGGAACCACTTGCCATGTTCATGAATCCAAGAGAGTTATCATCAAATGGTTCAATTCTATCAGAGAATTTGAAACCAGTTAGTGGAATGCTATTCTTTTTATCATTAATTATAAGAAGAACTTCCATCTTATTCTTAATGACATTGTTAAGTTTACAGATATCATTTGGAGATTTAGGCACGTCCAAATTTAATGAAACGAAAATGTCATTCCAATCGTCGAATTTGATTCCTTCGACAGAGTAATGATTTTGTTGATTTGAGAGACCAAGACTGCTTGGTGTGAGAACAAACCATCTATTGAGTTTGAAATTTAGAGAATAATAATATATAATATATTATTGAATAGCTACATACCTATAGGATGGTCCAAATGCAAATATTACATTTGAACTAGACGCCACATAAACTCTGATAAAGAGACTCCAGACAGTTTTGCTAAAGTAGGCACTCTTCATTTCTACAATCACATCTCCTCCCTCATGATCACCATCAAATTGAATACCCCATTGATCACAAATTGCCTTCTCCTTATATCTATTCTTGTCAATACTTGACCTGCATTGTTCGACAATAGTGCTCAACACATTATGCTTTGTGTAGAGTGAATGATTTGGATGGGATGGATTTGCAATTCTCATATCATAGTTAATATTTATATCAGCTGAAACGCTCTCAAGCCATTCAGATGGCTTTTCAAGGATGATATCAGAGGTCTTGTTTGCGATTGGAATTGGATTTGTGGATGTAATAATCTTCTTAATAGGGTTATCTTCCTTTTTGATTAGCTTTGTTTCAAATTCATTATTATCACTCTCTACATTCTCTCTTGTTGGAGGTTCATCAACACCAACCAACTTTTCAAATTCGTCTAACTTTTTTTTCAAAACATCAAGCTTGGTTGTTTCATCAACATCAATACGTCCAAATATGTGTCCATTCTTGTAGAATATAAAGCCTTCAGTTTTGAATTTAAAAGTGTTTCTGAGATCATAGTTTCCATTGCCAACATCAATCCTCCCACACTTGATTGGGCTGTCACTTCCAACTCGAGTAAAAAACTCCACAAAATGATTAATGAAAGGAAAAACAAATTGACGTCGTTGATACATTGAAAAACTCTCAAAAAAGAAGAAGATAATCATATGGTTCTTTTCAATAATCGACTGAAAGTGAGCATTTCCTTTCAAAATTTGAATGCAATCTTTTGGTAATGTTTTTGGCATTGGGATTTGATCCATTAGAATTGGAGGACCATTTGGCTTGTTGTGGAGATGCGTTAGGGTTGAACTTATTCCCTTTAGCTCATTAAGTGTTGAGCATGGTCTGTTGAGTAATATAATTGATGAAACAGTTCCTCTCAAAGAACCACCATTACTCATGTTCAAGAATCCAATGCATTTTTCGTGTTTCATTCCAAATTCATCTTCAGGCCCTTTAAGTGTTGCTCCTGAAGGAAGTCCAAATATGTTTTCCACACCATTTACCAGCATCAAAATTTCTTTCTTTCCCTTAATGATTTTATCAATTTGACAGTTATCAAATGATTGTTTTTCCTGATCGAAATTGAAGGAGATTGAAATTTCATTCCATTGGTTAAGTTTGATACCATTAAGTTTACCTAAAAAGGTGTCACCTTGATTGAGTTGAACGTAGGTAGGGCTAAGGACAAACCATCTGTGAGGGTTGGATAATGAAAGATTCAATGTAATTTCACTTACCTGTACCACGGCCCAAATGAAAACAAACAAGATGATTTTTCATCAACATAAGCTCTCATTATTAATGTCCAGGAGAAGAAGCTAAACTTTTCCGATTGCATCACAAAATGAACATTATGTCCTGTAGTATAATGGCCATCTAATTGAATTCCACTCTTGTCACAAGGAGCCATCTTTCTCTCTCCATCATCAATAGAATATGGAAGACAGTCATCCATGTCCTTTATAAATGTTTCATCTTTGCTTTTAAGAAATTGATGATTGGGATGTTTAATATTTGTAAATGGAATAGAGTGATCCAAATTAATATCCATCAATAGGGAATGTAACCAATCTGCAGTTAATTCAAATTGTGGTATTTTAGCTGTAGTGGATGGTTGTTTTTCAGTTGTTGTTTTACCAGCCACTGTTGGTTTTTTAGCTCCCAATTTGCTTGAAACAGAACTTGTTGATGTCGTTCTTTTTGTTGGTGATATATTTCTCGTCTTTTGAGAGGTTGTACTACTTGTTGATATAACTCCGGAATACTTTGTTGATGATATTGGCTTCTTTACTGATGTTGTTGTTGTGGATGATGGTTTTGTTGCTATTGTTGATGAAGTTGATGAATTTTTCTTTAAGGGGTGTGCCACGGATGAAACCTTTGAGGAAGAAGTTGTTGATTGCTTGGTAATACTATTTGATGCTGTGGAAGATATTGGTGCCTTATTCGTTGTTGTTGAACTTTTCATTTTTTAATAATTGGTTTATTGAATAACTGTTGCTTGAGTACTGTAGATTTTCATGCAAAAAAATTACAACAATACGGGAAGACGCAACATCATCAGAGGAAAGAATTATGATTTTAATAGATTAAATTGGTTGTTTCTTGTGTCCTTGTAAATGATGGATTTGGAGGCAATTTCTTTTTTCTACCTAACAGCTAAGGCCTAAGCAGGAACATAAAATAGACTGTTTAATTTATCCACTCCTCCAAACACCTCCTAAAAAACAAAGCAACTTCAACAACAGCACTTTCTTCTGAAATGTTAGTGGAAGTAATTGAGATTTTACTCCCTTTGATTTTTGATAGGTTAATACCGAGCAACATTGTAACTTTTCCACTGCAGAATGATTCTGACTCATTGCTATTGTTTCTTGATGTTATGGAAACCAACTCTTCAACGAATAGTAGTTATTCTTCAATATGCGATCCTAGATTGTTTAAATTGGGAGATTTGAGTAGAGAGGGATATAACGCAACTGTGGTGAACAATATTTGTCCAGATAGTATTTTCACACCAATATTTTCTGGTATTTTCATATTTGTCTATCTCCTATTTGTTGGTTTTGGGATTATTGGTGTTATTTGGAAGAGAAATTCAAGCTATGTGAAGGCAAGAAATCCCCTTTACTTGATTCTAACGATCATTGCAAGTTTATTCTTTGTAATGACCACATGTTTGAGATACGCTATTGGAAGAAAGCTCATGCCATGTTTTTTGTATACCATCTCTTTTTTTGTAATTGCACCTGCAATTTGCCTACCGACAGTGTTTAGGTGCATTAGAATTTATTTTATGTACAAGCTCAATTTGGAAAAGTCTAAGGTCTTTGACCAAAAAGCAAACTCTTCAACAAGAGACAAGTCTAAAAAATCGAGTAAGATTAATGACCCCAAACACAAATTCTCATCTACATCAACAATACCAACTGTTGGCTCCTCTCTCTCTTTGGTGGATAAGAAAGCAGTTTCATTTGATGAAAAAAGCTCAGGAACTACGGACGAACAAAATACAACAGCTATCAACTTGGAATTGACACCTCCTGAAGACTCTTCAATTATAGCTGAAATTAAGGACATGAGAAGAGATGATTCTGAAAACGATTCTCAAACTTGGATTACCTCGGCTGAGGACGATTTCACAGACTCAATTCTAGATGAAAGAAAATTCAAAATATTTTCCTTTCTAGTGAGCTACAAGTTTATTGGAATAGTTTATATTATTGCGTTTTTCATTCATCTTGCTATTTGGGCAATACTTGGAGGAGCAGATGAAGCATCATTTTCTTCAAGTGGAAAGAGAATGTTCATTTGGAATGTAAGCATGTTTGCTTTTGATTCAGGATGCGTCACTACGAGTAATACTATTTTCATACTTGCTGGAGAGGCTGCTTTTTACATTATTATTGAAATTGCATTTGCTATTTTGCTATTTTTTGCTGATAGAGATACTTGGTTGATTAAGAGAGAAACAATCCTTCTAATTATCATTCAAATCATCCAAGCCATAGCTTATCTAGTGAGTGGACAAATTGAAATTGTGAGATTCTTAACTGACTACTTCATTCCGTTCGGTTTTACTTTATTGATTTATTCTTTAATTGAAATATTCATATCAGTAGATATGGCTGTTCTATACTCAATTTACCACGATTGGCAACATCAACACTCATACGCAGAAACAGAAATTGAAATGCTGCTCAAGAATAGAAAGACGTTCGTTATTATACTTGATTTTGCAAGAAGAAGTTATTGCACTGAGGACATTCTTGCATTCAGAGATATTGAAAAATTCAAAATAATGCCAAAACGTCACAAAACGAAGGTTGCCTCTAGAATACTAAATACCTATCTCAAAACAGGAAGCTCACTCGAATTGAACATCTCTAACATTAGACAACGTTATGAATCTATTGAACTTGTATTGAATCAATCTAACGATCCTTCCCTTATTCCCAACACTCTCTTTGATGAAATTAAATTCCAATGCATGCAAAATATGATTGATGTAGTGGAACGTTTGAAAATTAGTAACAAGTCTATTCAAGAAACCATCAGCAACTGGAAAAGAACAATGCAAGAACAGGAGGAACAGTGAATTTGATGAATTCATCACATTTTAAAAAATGTCATCACACTTTGCCAATCTTCCTCCCGAGTTGCTTCATCACATTGTTGAGTACATCATCAATACTGCACAACCTTCTGTGAGACTGGAAGCCAACATTAAAAACTTGTGTAATTTAGAATTAATTTCCAAACAATTCATGCTTCGTTCTTTTTTGGAAAAGTATTGGTCAATTATCTTGTATTCATATATTCACGTACGTTCCGAAATAAAGGATGGAAAGGAAATAGTCAGTCCAGTTTGTCAGTGGAATCACTGGCATAAAAAGGAAGAAACTATAAAGAAATTATCCAAAAAGTCCTACAAGAGAATGTTTGCTATTTTGCATGAAGCTGAAAGGAGAAGGAAAGAAAAGGAGCCACATCATAAAGCCAATGAAAATAAGTTCAAGCTTTGCATTACTGGTCCTGGTGGTTCTGGAATTCATTGCTTCATCTATAGATACTTGTACGATCGATTTATTGCTGAATATGATCATCCAATTGATGAAACATTTCGTAGGAATATTCATTTCAATCAAAGACAGTTGAAATTGGAAATTTGGGATAGTGGTTTTAGGCATGATTATTATTTATATGATCAAGGTTAGTTAGTAGGGCGTAAATATTTATTTAATTGACCTTTGGTTTCGATTTGATTTCGGATTAATTAGCAAAACTTAAAGGAGCAAGAGGATACATTGTTTTGTTTGCTGTGAATAGCCATACAACATATTTCGATGTTTTTGATAGAGTAATCAGATCAATAGTTAATATTAATGATGATGAATCCGTTCCAATAACTGTTTGCATCAGTCAGATCGATCGTTTGAAATCTGATTCTACACTAAATATGCAACAAGTCAAGGGAAAAGTTATTGAAATTTTGACAAGTTATGATTGTTCGGATTATGAAATATTTGAAACAAGCAGTAAGGAAAATATTAATATTGAAACTGTAGTCGATAGAACTATCGAGAAAGGATACTTTTTCAATGGATCTGAATATACCAAAAGGAGAGAATTATTAGAAAAGGTAGTCAAAAAAGATACCAAAGTATTCCAATCTGATGGTGGATGTTTATTATCTTGATTGCATTGGAACATACTTCATTAATACTCGGACTTGGAATAAGCAGTGAAAGTTTACAGATTAATTTGGAAGATACATTCTCAAAGACATGATTAATCAATTGGAACCTATGAGAAATGAGGAAATTACCAAACCTCAACCTTTCGTAGGTTATGGACGAAACATAAATCGAGCAATTATTGGACTAGGTGAAGGATCTATTGGAATTACATGGGACTGATGGCAGTTCAAGATTGCACATGAGTTGCAAGAATAATCGTCATCATGATCATTTATTCCACATGGTAAAATGTTTAATATGGGAATTATGTTTCAAGCAACTTTTGGAGGAAATTGGAGAATTGAATATCATGATGTTACTGAAATATTTGTGTGTAGTGGATGTCAACCTTATATTTCTAATCAAACTTGTGGTGTATTCAATAACTTGTGGACTCATGTTGTATGAAAAATCAAGGATAACTAATAAATAGAAACATAACAAGAATTAAACTATCTCATTAATTTATTGTTTTTAGAATGTCTTTTGCTGCTGGTCTCTTGTTAGTGTCTTTTTCTAACATTGATAACACAATTTCAATCAATTTTGAAGAATAAACAGCCGGTTCATTCATCATGTTCTTCAAATACTCTTTCACTTCTGCAGAATCCATTGTTAAATAAAGATGACTTATGGAAGTTTGTGAATCCTTAGTCATTATTTGATAAATTGTAACACCTAATGAATAAATATCAGTATTGTAAGAATATTTAGCACCTAAACCAGTCCATTCAGGACTCATATAAAGAGGAGTGCCAGCGTATGAGTTATTGATTG
This sequence comes from Naegleria gruberi, assembly GCF_000004985.1. Taxonomy (NCBI): domain Eukaryota; phylum Heterolobosea; class Eutetramitea; order Acrasida; family Naegleriidae; genus Naegleria; species Naegleria gruberi. Next base: position 9,787 of record NW_003163318.1, on the reverse strand, counting down.
ATCCTTGAGTTTGTTTGGCAAGACCAAAATCTGCTAAAATTACATGAATATTTTCATTAACCTCATATGATTTGATGAAAATAAATATTACTTGGTTTTACATCTCTGTGAATAATTTTCAATTCAGAGTGAACATAATCTAATGCCTTACAAGATTGTTCCAATATTTGGAAAATAACCTTTTCTGCAACATTAGAAGTTTGTTTGTAAATGAGTTTACATAAATCTCCATTTTCATAATTAGACGGTGGTCAGTGATGTAAAATGCCGGGTCAGGGAGTAAAAATTTCAAAGTCGAGCCAGAGGCATTTTATGTAGAACTTGCGAAATTTCCAAGTCGAGCCGGGTCAGGCTAAAAAATTTACAAGTCAAGCCGGGTCAGACAAAAATTTTTACAAGTCGAGCCGGGTCAGACAAAAAAATTTCAAAGTCGAGCCACAGAAGATCCGTTGCTTTGACATTTGGTTGTAAAAACCGTTAAATTAAAATTTAAAAAAATTAAGAGATTTTGTCTACTGGCCACAATGTCCAATCACAAGCTGGTATTTGGAAGCAACTGAACAACATGGCAGTTGGCTAGAATATATATACAACAACCCATCATCAGGAAATTTCTTTGACTGGAATCTTCTTCTTACATCTAAATCTCCAACAACAAAGAAACCAAGAAATTGGCAACAAAAAGAGGAAATCCTGTTGATGATGAAATACCAACCATCAAACCATAAACTCCAAAAGCTTTCCAAGAATTTACCAAGACGATACTACCAGCGGATCAGAATATGAGGAAGATGATGCATCAGAATCCACAAAGTGGAAGTGATGAATAAAGTGGCGACGAAATATCATCAGAAGAATAAATAATATTAAAATATTTATAAAATTGGCTCGACTCTAAAAAATTTGGTTGGAACAACGAATACAGGGTACTGCCCACCGTCTATTCATAATAATCCATATCAATATATAATAATTGATTATTTCCAACAAATAAATCATTCACTCTTAAAATATTTGAGTGTGAAATGTTCATCAGTTGCATTCCTTCTTTCATCATTAAATTCAAATCTTCATTGTTGGAATATTTAAGTGCTTTAACTGCTCTTGTTATTCCAGATTTCAAATCTTTTGCTTTGCACACACTTCCGAATGCACCTTGACCAATTCTTTCTTGAATTTCATAATTTTGAATTGGATCTGAATAACTAGATGATCCAGTTGATGCATTTAAAGAGGATTCACGTAAACTGTTAATTGGTTTGAATTTTGTACTTTCCTCTGATGGGAAATCTTCAGTTGAACCTTCATAACTTCCAGGAATGTGTGTCTTTTTAATATCTGTTAAAGGGTTTGGATATTAATCTGCGCTCTTAAAACATCATTATTTATAAGACTTCATATACATCGATATATATCATTAGATAGGAAATGTTCACGGCTACATGCTGATATATAATTTTAATATTGGTTGCTATCAAATAATGGAGATAATCAACTCGTTTTACCTCGATATTTCTGTGTTTTTTGTTCTCTTGGGGGGGCTTGCTATATACGCAACCATTTGGCAAACGGTGAAAAATCGCATAGGTTCAACTTAATTCTCTACAAAATGACGTTGGGATATTTGCATTTAATTCAGTAATTGTTGAGCATTTTGTATTTGAATTGGTGTTAAACTTGTTAATTTTCTATTGCTTAATAGCTGTGTTGAACAAGTGTGAAACTACCTTTAATTGCGGTGCGCACTTATTCCGATATCATTAAGATCATTAAGGAACAAGTAAATAATATTTATTAATATTATTTAGAAGGTAGTGGTAATGTTTCTCACTCCACAAGTTATTTGCTTGTTGGCAATGCTAATAGCCATGGATTTGAAGCCATTATTTTGATAATCGCATTAATCAACTCCATTTTTAACCCTTTAAAATATTACGATTATCAAAATACAACGCTAAATAACTCTGCTTCCAAAACTATTCCGATGTATGAATCTATTTATCAACAAGATCATCAGGATAATCTTCAATGATATTATAATTTAAGTAGATTGGTGGAGGTACCATCTCTTGATCATCAAGTTGAATCTTCCCCTCATCATTTGGTGAGGGAGCAACTTCTCCCTTCCATATCGTTTAATAAATTATTGTTATTATCATATAATGATACAATTCTTGTTGTTATTTGTTGTTAATTGTTGTTCTTAATAGAAACCGACAATTTTCCCTTAATAGTCATACAACCCCTTGGTTATTCATACGAATCATTTCTAGAAATTAAAGCTTTAGCACTGTTGGTTCAGTGGTTGTATGTTGGAGTGTCAATTAAGTGACGAGTGATCGATTCAAGGTCATTTTACTAACTTATTCAATTTTACCACCTTATTTTTTTAGATCTTCCTTAATACTTGACAATTTTAAAAGATATTGATACCACATATACAATACTATGTATAAACAACTGTATGTCATTTTAAATTGATTTAGTCAACTATTCATTGAGAAAGAGTATGATCTGTGACATGATGTGTTGACAACTTTACAAATATTAATTTAAACGATATAGTTATTTAGAAGAGTCCTATTAATTTGTAATAAATATACTATATTTCAATTTTCAATTGTTGAATTGATGTACTTAATTGACTTGTCTATTCTAAGGTTACTTAGTTTACTTGAAGATACTGAGCCATGAATATGAAACTTTCTCAAATTGTTCTCCTCATCAAGAGGAGTCTATTCATATTTGATACTAGTATGATATTTTGTAAACTGACTGAGATGGAGTGTAATCTTTTTATTGAAATGTGTCATTTTGAAAGATTGTTATTATTATCATACTGAATTCAATTCTAACTGTATGAAATTGATACCAGATGTATAATAGAGTGATTAAAGGTATATGGTAAAGTTACAGGATGATTGGATGTACTTTCACTGATATGGAGTGTTCACTAGGATATATAAAGTGTTGAGATTGAACATTTACTGATTAATTTTATGAAAGTAGTTTGAAATGTTTCTAAACTATTGTAGATGTATTTAATTGATGTATAGGCTATGTGGTATTAATTCTAGACTGATTATATGTAAAATGAGTGAGTTGGAGCATAATCTATGATATCATGTCAAATGTCTATAGTAAATTGATAGAGTTGACATGTCGACATCTACTGAACCAATATTCATGAAATTGATATCATATTCTAATTAGAGCGTCTACATGTAATGATATTGATTTAAGTGAAAATGGAGTTGTTTCTGTACCTTTCAGATTTCCATCCATTCCATTGAAATATCACCATGTACTATCTAACGGATGCATTTATTGAAATGAAAATATATAATTTGAAGAAAGTCCACTTTATTTGAGATGTGGAACACGATATTATCATTTATTTTGAGATTGGTAACTTTTCCTATAGTCTCATCCTTAATTGTCTTAATTGACTAAAAGAGGTCAAGGAGAGATTTCAAAACATAAAATAAATGATATTTTCGAGATGTACTATTGATTTCCAATCGATTGATATGTATTTTGTAGATTGAGGATTTGGTTCTCTATATTCAAGATTTCCTCCTGATCTTCCAAAGACAACCTTGAAATTTCACCCTTTGCCTTATTGAAAGATAGAATGTTCACCAAACTGTCTGAAAATTGAACCATATACATTAGTAGAGATGTATAACATGATGGTAAAGTTTCATAAAGTGGTCATTTTCCAGAAATTCATCCGTGTCCATAGTTTATCAGATGGCATGTTAGAGTTGAAATCGTGAATATAAAAGTTAAAATAAACTTGATATTCTATCTCTACTCATCGAATGGAGCATTTTCATGTATATATTGTTGGTTGAAGTGATGTATTTGATAGAGTTGGTCTGACTTGTCTTTCTCTAAAGTCAACCAAAAAATATCAACATTTACCTTCCCATGATACCATTTCTGATTATTAGGACATGAAATTGAATTCTATATCATTATAGATCATGTACATCATTTTGGTAAAGTTTCAATAGGTGGTCCTTTTTCAAGATTTCATCCTGTTCATCATAGTTGACCGTATGATGGTTGAGGGAAGAAATCTGTAAATATGAAAGTTAAAATAAATTTGATATTCGACGTATACTCATCAAATGGAACATTTTCATATTAGGATTCAATATGTTTTGATGAGAAACTCAAAAGTTATAGTTGACCTCTTGTACCTCACAACTTCCCTTTTCCCTCTATACTTTTATATCTACAGACTTGAACTTTTGAAATTTTATATGAAAGTGATTATAAATGTTGTTAATGATGATATATACTATATAATCTCATTAAAGGATTTTGAAATTATCATTCTTCCTATGGTTTCATTTTAGAAATTTTAATCTGACATTATTTACAAAGTGGGTTGGGTTTGGTTAGGATTCAGAGTTGATTTATTTGGGTTATTTAAGAGATTACTTAGTGAAGATTCATATCATTGATTATATTTCTTATCATCTATTAATGATGTAAATTTGATGGTTTCATTTCTTGTATTGATAGATATTTAAAGGTCAGGTCAGTACTAACTTGTGAATTATGGACTTTTAGAAGTCAAATGTTTGGGACGTGAATCTACTCGTTAGATTGAATAGGTATTGCTAATAAAGGAACATTTCATTGATTTATTGATTATAACGGTCAAATTGAGTTGAATGGAAGTGATTCTTATGTTGATTGATCGTGGATGGGTAGTTTCGCCACGTAGTGGTGCAACTACCAACCTTTGTAGATTGAATCAGGTTGATTTGCATGCAATCTGAATAAGTAACATTATCAAGAGTGATTATTCACCAATTCAATGATCAATATTCAATAATCGGTTTGATTTCAATCAACAGCTTTATCATCAAGCTTTGAATTAATATTCCAGTAATTAACGGCAGTCTATTTTTAAATTTAATCAAAGACCATATATAGTATCTTGACTTTTATGATCTGGAAACTATCTAGATGTGTTCTATATTGAATAATCTATTTGAAAATGAGATGAATTAACTCTTCTATTGAGTTTTATTGGTATTGCAAGGTATTTCGATTATAATAATCTACACAGAAATCACTCTTGAAATATAAACTGTACTACAATGTATGAGAAACATAATGGTGGTGGAATTAATCAATAACTCGTCGAAATGACTGAGATGGAATGTAAACTATGGTCTATTTGTTATGTAATGGTGACTAGACAGTGTCAATTTCATCAAATTATTTCAAACTGATTACAATCAATAAAAAAACCACTCTATACACCAAATATACCATACAGAATGAGTTTCAATATTTAACATTGTGAACTGACTCTGTTGGATACCATCTCTATAAATATAACAATATGAAAAGTGTCAACATTCAATTACACATGCATGTTACAATGGAGAGTCATCATTATATCATCTAAATAGGTTGTATATCAAGTTTCAGTCACATTGACTGTCTAGATATTGAGATGTGAACACTAAGGCTGATGAAATGGTACCTTCACTGATTATTGACATGAACATTACAATTGATCATATGATTCTTGTATAAGTATTTCATTATTCAGTAATTGTGATATGATGGTAAAATTTAATTTTGGAATTAAGATTCTTCCTAATTGATTACCTTAGTTGAGTTAAAGATATTGAGCCATGAATATGAAACTTTCTCAGATTGTTCTCCTCATCAAGCGGAGTGTATTCATATTTGATACAAGTATGATATTTTGTAAATTGACTGAGATGGAGTATATTCTATATGTTGAATTATGACAATGTGATAGACTGTTATTATTATCATACTTAATTCAATTCTAACAGACTAAAATTGATACCATATGTATAACAGTGTGTTTAAACGTCCATGGTAAAGTTACACGATGATAGGATGTACATTCATTGAGATAGAGTGTACACTTGGATATAATCACTATTGACATTGAACATTTACTGACTCACTAATTGAAAGTAATACTAATTGTTTCCAAACTATATACAGTATATATAATTGATGTATAATTTATGTGATATCAATTCTAGATTGATTGTATGTATAATGAGCGAGTTGGAGCATAAGCTTTAATTTGATGTCAAAGTTCTATAGTAAAATGATAGAGTTGACAACTCGACATCTACTGAACCAATATTTATGAAATTGATATAATATGCTAATTAGTGTGTCTACATGTCATGGTATCAATTTCATTGAAAATGGAGTTGTTTCTGTACCTTTCAGATTCTATCAATCCACCTGACAAATCACCATGTACTATCTACTGGATACATTTCTTGAAATGAAAATATATAATTTGAAGAAAGTCCACTTTATTTGAGATGTGGAACACGATATTATCATTTATTTTGAGATTGGTAACTTTTCCTATAGTCTCATCCTTAATTGTCTTAATTGACCAAAAGAGGTAAAGGAGAGATTTCAAAACATAAAATAAATGATATTTTCGAGATGTACTATCGATTTCCAATCGATTGATATGTATTTAGTAGATTGAGGATGTGGTTCTCTATATTCAAGATTTCCTCCTGATCTTCCAAGACAACCTTGAAATTTCACCCTTTGCCTTATTGAAAGATAGAATGTTCACCAAACTGTCTGAAAATTGAACCATATACATTAGTAGAGATGTATAACATGATGGTAAAGTTTCATAAAGTGGTCATTTTCCAGAAATTCATCCGTGTTCATTGTTTATCAGATGGCATGTTAGAGTTGAAATCCTGAATATAAAAGTGAAAATAAACTTTATATTCTATCTGTACTCATCGAATGGAGCATTTTTATGTATATATTGTTGGTTATGTATTTGATAGAGTTGGTCTGACTTGTCTTTCTCTAAAGTCAACCAAAAAATATCAACATATACCTTCCCATGATACCATTTCTGATTATTAGGACATGAAATTGAATTCTATATCATTATAGATCATGTACATCATTTTGGTAAAGTTTCAATAGGTGGTCCTTTTTCAAGATTTCATCCTTTTCATCATAGTAGACCATGTGTGATTGAGGGAAGAAATCTTTAAATATGAAAGTTAAAATAAATTTGATATTCGATGTTTACTCATCAAATGGAACATTTTCATATTAGGATTCAATATGTTTTGATGAGAAACTCAAAAGTTATAGTTGACCTCTTTTACCTCACAACTTCCCTTTTCACTTCATACTCTTGTGTCTACAAACTTGAACTTTTGAAATTAGATATGAGAGTGATTATGAATGTTGTTAATGATGATATTGACTATATAATCTCATTAAAGGATTTTGAAATTAACTTTCTTCCTATGGTATCATTTTACAAATTTTAATCTGACATTATTTACAAAGTTAATATTTTATAAATTGAAAAACTAAATATACTACGTTGTTCTACTCATCATTTACAATCGAATGATATAAAATTTTATGATATTTGAATAAGTTTATAATTTTGGGCTAGGGTTTGAAGGTTGGGTTTAGAAAAATTCTTGTGGTTGAGTTTGGGTTTGGGTTTGGGTATGGCGAAAACCTAATCACATAAAACGAACGGCTAATATTGGATATCCAGTTCTTATATATGTATTATTAAATACATTAATATATCTATTCTGTAATAC
>NW_003163318.1:0-972 GCF_000004985.1 Naegleria gruberi | reverse complement strand
GGTCCTTTTTCAAGATTTCATCCTTTTCATCCCTAGTTGACCATGATGGTTGAGGGAAGAAATCTTTAAATATGAAAGTTAAAATAAATTTGATATTCGATGTTTACTCATCAAATGGAACATTTTCATATCAGGTTTCAATATGTTTTGATGAGAAACTCAAAAGTTATAGTTGACCTATTTTACCTCACAACTTCCCTTTTCCCTCTATACTTTTATACCTACAGAGATGAACTTTTGAAATTTTATATGAAAGTGATTATGAATGTTGTTAACGATGATATATACTATATAATCTCATTAAAGGATTTTTAAATTATCATTCTTCATATGGTTTCATTTATGAAATTTTAATCTGACATTATTTACAAAGTTAATATTTTATAAATTGAAAAACTAAATATACTACGTTGTTCTACTCATCATTTCCAATCGAATGATATAAAATATTATGATATTTGAATGGGTTGGGTTTGGGTTTGGGTTAGACGAAAACCCATCGACGACTAACGAACGGCCAATATTGAGTATCTGAATTTCATATATGTCATTCAAATATAAATAAAAAGGTTAGGTGGTTTGGGGTTTGGGGGTTTGGTTTGGGTTTGGGTTTGGGTTTGGGTTTGGGTTTGGGTTTGGGTTTGGGTTTGGGTTTGGGTTTGGGTTTGGGTTTGGGTTTGGGTTTGGGTTTTGGTTTGGGTTTGGGTTTGGGTTTGGGTTTGGGTTTGGGTTTGGGTTTGGGTTTGGGTTTGGGTTTGGGTTTGGGTTTGGGTTTGGGTTTGGGTTTGGGTTGGGTTTGGGTTTGGGTTTGGGTTTGGGTTTGGGTTTGGGTTTGGGTTTGGGTTTGGGTTTGGGTTTGGGTTTGGGTTTGGGTTTGGGTTTGGGTTTGGGTTTGGGTTTGGGTTTGGGTTTGGGTTTGGGTTTGGGTTTGGGTTTGGGTTTGGGTTTGGGTTTGGGTTTGGGTTTGGGTTA
>NW_003163319.1:937754-938756 GCF_000004985.1 Naegleria gruberi | reverse complement strand
GCAAACCCAAACCCAAACCCAACCCAAACCCAAACCCAAACCCAAACCCAAACCCAAACCCAAACCCAAACCCAAACCCAAACCCAAACCCAAACCCAAACCCAAACCCAAACCCAAACCCAAACCCAAACCCAAACCCAAACCCAAACCCAAACCCAAACCCAAACCCAAACCCAAACCCAAACCCAAACCCAAACCCAAACCCAAACCCAAACCCAAACCCAAACCCAAACCCAAACCCAAACCCAAACCCAAACCCAAACCCAAACCCAAACCCAAACCCAAACCCAAACCCAAACCCAAACCCAAACCCAACCTAGCCCACTGGATAGCTGAGATTGTAACCTATTTAATGATGTATATCATTGATTATGTATTTCAATAATAATGAAGATCCAATGAGTACGAAACGATAACCAAACCCAACAAAGAATATCGAAATCTTTACCACTTTCCAAATAACAATGCAAACAACAAATACACCAAATCTCGATATCTAGATAGAAAGTATATACTTTTTTTAAAACTTTACTGAAAAACCTTTCCAAAAGCCCAAGATTCACTTAAAGACTCTATATTAGATCATAAAGACCATGGTGCCACCGAAGTAACAAATCAAAACAACTCTAATCCAAACCCAATTCTTCTAAACCCAACGTTCAAACCCTAGCCCAAAATTATAAACTTATTCAAATATCATTAAATTTTATATCATTCGATAGGAAATGATGAGTAGAACAACGTGGTATATTTAGTTTTTCAATTTATAAAATATTAACTTTGTAAATAATATCAGATTAAAATTTCAAATATACAACTATAGGAAGAATGATAATTTCAAAATCCTTTAATGAGATTATATAGTCTATATCATCGTTAACAACATTCATAATCACTTTCATATAAAATTTCAAAAGTTCATGTCTGTAGGTATAAAAGTATCAAGTGAAAAGGGAAGTTGTGAGGTACAATAGGTCAACTATAACTTTTGAGTTTCTCATC
>NW_003163319.1:931267-932298 GCF_000004985.1 Naegleria gruberi | reverse complement strand
AATCGTAATAGCATACAATACCAATAAAACTCAATAGAAGAGTTAATTCATCTCATTTTCAAATAGATTATTCAATATAGAACACATCTAGATAGTTTCCAGATCATAAAAGTCAAGATACTATATATGGTCTTTGATTAAATTTAAAAATAGACTGCCGTTAATTACTGGAATATTAATTCAAAGCTTGATGATCAAGCTATTGATTGAAATCAAACCGATTATTGAATATTGATCATTGAATTGGTGAATAATCACTTGAATCATGCTACATATTTCAGATTGCATGCAAATCAACCTGATTCAATCTACAAAGGTTGGTAGTTGCACCACTTCGTGGCGAAACTACCCAACCACTATGAATCAACATGTGATTCACTTCCATTCAACTCAATTTGACCGTTATAATCAATAAATCAATGAAATGTTCCTTTATTAGCAATACCTATTCAATCTAATGAGTAGATTCACGTCCCAAACATTTGAATTCTCAAAGTCCATAATTCAAAAGTTAGTACTGACCTGACCTTTAAATATCTATCAATATAAGAAATGAAACCATCAAATTAACATCATTAATAGATGATAAGAAATATAATCAATGATATGAATCTTCACTAAGTAATCTCTTAAATAACCCAAATAAATCAACTCTGAATCCTAACCAAACCCCATTGACAAAAAGGTAACATTCTTACATGTCATGAATGGTACTAATCAACACCAATTCAATATTACCATGTTATAATCATCAAATACTCTCATCGAATCAATTTTGGAATGATTTTAATATCATCTTAGATAGTTATCATATGACAAAGTTACTACCTTAGTGAACAACCCACGTCATTAATAAATGTTAAAATTGAAATATTACAATCATATATTCATATATATATCAATTATAGTGTATAATATCATTTTTATAGTATAAAATCAATTATTGGTATGATGGCAATATTTCAATTAAACATTGACATTACAACATTTCCCAAATGGAAATATAGATTATAACATCATGATATCAACAT
>NW_003163319.1:930030-931217 GCF_000004985.1 Naegleria gruberi | reverse complement strand
AACCCAAACCCAAACCCAAACCCGGAACCCAAACCCAAACCCAAACCCAAACCCAAACCCAAACCCAAACCCAAACCCAAACCCAAACCCAAACCCAAACCCAAACCCAAACCCAAACCCAAACCCAAACCCAAACCCAAACCCAAACCCAAACCCAAACCCAAACCCAAACCCAAACCCAAACCCAAACCCAAACCCAAACCCAAACCCAAACCCAAACCCAAACCCAAACCCAAACCCAAACCCAAACCCAAACCCAAACCCAAACCCAAACCCAAACCCAAACCCAAACCCAAACCCAAACCCAAACCCAAACCCAAACCCAAACCCAAACCCAAACCCAAACCCAAACCCAAACCCAAACCCAAACCCAAACCCAAACCCAAACCCAAACCCAAACCCAAACCCAAACCCAAACCCAAACCCAAACCCAAACCCAAACCCAAACCCAAACCCAAACCCAAACCCAAACCCAAACCCAACCAAACCCAACCTGGCACTTCCACTTCCATCATTATTATCAAACACAATAGATCGCAACTTGATGGAAGTGAGTGCCTGTGGCACTTCCACTTCCACCATTATAAAGCCAGATCTCTATCTATTTTTAAAATTCTATTTTTAAAATTAGCGGTATCTTTATTTACCTAGAGATAAATTACTATGGCATTCCATCAGAACTTCTCAAATATTGATATTTATTAATTTCACATCAGCCGTATATTGTTCCCCATTCCAATCACCATCTTTTGATATAATTTATAATATATATTGTTAATGTATTTAAGGAGAAAAGCTTAATAAATAGGGGTTGACATGGGATCCAAAACCTACTTTCGAATAGCTTGAAAACAACACATTTACACCACAACTCGATAACTAGATAAGAACTATATACTTTTTTTAAAACTTTACTAAAAAAACCAACAAAATACCCAAACGGCGCTTAATAACCCTATATCAGATCATAAAGACCATGGAGCCACAGAAGAAACAAATCAAAACAACACGTTTCCAAACCCAAAAATAGAATTATTCTAAACCCAACCTTCAAACCCTAGCCCAAAATTATAAACTTATTCAAATATCATTAAATTTTATATCATTCGATTGGAAATGATGAGTAGAACAACGTAGTATATTTAGTTTTTCAATTTATAAAATATTAACTTTGTAAATAATGTCAG
>NW_003163319.1:858409-928931 GCF_000004985.1 Naegleria gruberi | reverse complement strand
ATGGCTCTGTATCTTACAGTCAACCAATATACCTTAGAATATAGTTTACATTCCATCTCAATCATTTCAAAGAGTTATTGATCAATTCCAACACCAGTATGTTACTCACACATTATAGTACAATTCATGTTTCAAGAGTGATTTCTATGATAAAGTTGATGGAAGTGAGTGCCAAATGGCACATTCACTTCCAATATAGTAGTAAGCTTTGTTAATCCTTTCGATTCTGAGCCATTTTCACATCAACTTGAATCTATTTTTAACTTTTCCGCGCGTTTTTCGGTTTGATCAACCGGCAAAAATAATTTTGATCAAGTGATTTTATTGCCACTAGCCACCATCATAACTTGATATATATAAATATTTAACAATTTCACATCAGCCGAATATTGTGCCCCATTACAATCACCATCTTTTGACATCATTTATGATATATATTGTTAATGTATTTAAGGAGAAAAGCTTAATAAATAGGGGTTGACATGGGATCCAAACCCACAAACCTGAATCCTAACCAAACCCAATTTTCTTGATAATGATAAACCTACCTTAAATGAATCAATTCATTACATTGTTACATAATCTGAAATACTTAAACTCCTGCGACCTCTTTGATTATTAAATGTTGAGTGATATTATACTTACAAAAGAGTTCCACTCCTTTATCATGGTCACTTTACTGTTATTGTTATATTATTGTTATTAGGAAATTGTTCAAGAAAACCTTCATTCAGATTGAAATAAATCTACACTTTACCAATTAAAATAGATCGTTTAAATTCTGATATATTAGTCATGATGATATTCTCATTTACTACTTACAGTGTGTTATTATTGAAGAGATGTATTTCTGAAAAGAGAACAAGTCTTAATAATTAATTAATCATGATACTAACATTTAAGCAATTGAGAGTGGTATTTGTGCAACAATGAGGGTACAAACGTGTCATCAAAGTTAGCAAGCAAAAAACACCAGGACCTTTGATAGCAGAGTTGGAACTTCCTACCCTCTGTGGTTTGATCTGATTCGGAAGCTGTTCTTGTTTTTGTTGTTGATGATGATGAATCGTCCTGTTGATCAACTATAATAATGATGATGATGATCGGAATATCACAGCCTTAAATAAATACGTACTAGTCGATTCATCCAATTCATATTAGTTCAAAACTACTACATCGATTTACCAATACTAAAGTTGAGCAACCTGTTACGCAATGATTTCCTTGTACGATACCTCCTCGAATACAAAGAAGTATGCCATTTTTTTAAGGTAAAAATAGCCTTTGATTTTACAAAGGGAATTGGCGGGACCTGACAACACTCTTAAATCTATTAAGGCCACTTGTCCCAACCTGCCAGCTGGCAACTACCAATAAGTGTCGGAATTGTATTTAACAATGCTGCAATCAATGTTGATGAAGATGATAAAGTGTGGAGATCTTACTGTTGTTGATCCATCCATAACTGTTGATAATGGTCATTTTGAGGATGATGATGAATGTTTGGATGAAGAGTGTGGCAAAGCATAACCTTCATAAATTGGAACAGTGGCAGGCACCATCACCAGAGTCCAAAACAACACCAGTAGTTCAACTAGAAGCATACAAGGACAAGACAGCTTGATATTGAGTTTTCACAAACTGACCATCAAAAATTTTATACGGGTGACACTCAACTTGCAAATTTTCTTCTGGTCCAGCGGATCGACGAATTTATATCAACCTCCAGAGATCTACACGTCTCCACTTAAGAATGAATTATATCAATAACAACCTAATCTCCAAAAGCTGATAATAAGTCAACCAGAGAGTTTGTCATAATGCTATTTGCAGTCATTGATAGTTTTTCTGGACAGCATTTCTAAAGGTTGGAGACAGGCTTGTGATCGGAACTTGATATGAACAAAGCTTTACCAATCAAAAAAAAATGAAACAACTTGTCAAGCTTGGTGTTTTAACACACAAATTGATAAAACCACAGCTCTTCAGTTCATCATCATTGGCTCGTTTTTCATCAAGTAAATTCACTTTAAATACACTTCAAAGTGAAAGATTGGAAATTGTAAAGAAAGATGGAGATGAATTATTGATCAATTATGAAAAATTTCCGGAGAGTGAATATGATAAAATTTTAAATGATGAAGAGTTAATTGAAACAAGTTTGAAAAATTCTAGTGATTACAATATTAATATGTTAACTTATCAATTAATTAAATATCAATCCAAACTATTGACCAGTAACAGCAATATTATGAAAATTATACTTTCTAGAAATGGAAATTTATTGAAATATTTTCCAAATTATCAAAATGATAGAGAATTAGTTAAAATAGCATTGCAAAGTAATGTTCAAGCATTTGAATTTGCATCACAAGAATTGAGATCTGACTTTGAATTGTGTAATATGGCACTTTCTATAAATGGATCATTGATGAAATACGTTACAAATGAAGACGTTAAGAATAACAAGGGTATAGCACTGAATTCAATTAAAAATTCAGAAACATCCTTTAGATATTTATCTGAAAATTTAAAATCTAATTTGGAATTTTGCAAAATTGTCTTGAAAAGTAATTATAGAATATTTCCATATTTACCATATGAATTAAGAAATGATGAATCAATATTTAAATTACAACCAAAAGTTGAATCACTACCATTCGAATATTTTGGAGAAGATATTAAAAAGAATATCAACTTTCAAAAATCAATGTTACAACGTGGAAACTCACTTTCATTAATATTACCCTATAACACCAGTATTGATATTCAACAATTTGCAATCAAATGTAATCCAGAGAATATAGATCACGTCTATAATGAAATTAAGCTCAATAGAGAATTTATTAAAGAATGCGCAAAAGAGACTAATTTAACATTTAATTATGTTTACAATGAGTTTTACAATGACAGAGAAATGAGTTTGTGGTTTTGTAAATGTAACGCATTCAACTATGCCTATATTAATCCTCTATTTGAACAAGACGACCAGTTTAATATTGAACTAATTCAATATATTAAATTAGGATTAAATGGGTTTCAACACTTGAATTCTTTGATAGGAAATATATTGAAAATGATATTGACCTATTAAAAATGTTTCCAGAAGGTTTAAAATACGCCTCTGAAACTCTAAAAAATAATAAGAGACTAGTTCTATATTTTATCAAACAATTTAACTTTAATTTTAATCATGCCTCTAACGGTTTGAAGGATGATATTGATGTTGTAGAATTGGCACTCAGTAGAAGATATTTCCGTGCATTAGAGCAAACTTCATTGAAACTTGAACGAAACTTCATATTGAAAATGATTGAAAAAAGTGAAGGAATTCCAATGAGATATTTTCCTTCAAATAGTGAATTTAGAAAAGATCCACAAGTAGTAATGAATACATCCAAATATAGAATTTACAATATTGATGGTGCGGATGAGGAATTGTTAAATAATTTTCAATTTATTAAACAATTATTAGAACAAACTTATGATAATAGTGGATGCATTTATCAGTATGTGGGAAGTGAACTAAAATCAAATTGGGAATTTATCAAATATTGTGTGGAAAGGAATTATTGTGAATTGTATTTTATTGATAAGAATTATATTGTAGATTATATTGAACTATTGGAAATTTGCATTGAAAAAGGAGAGGATCCATTTAGGTATATCAAGGGAGATATATTGGATGAGCGAGTACTCGATCTTATAGAAAAATATCCTCAATATATGTGCACTGTTTACAATATTTTGAAATACAGTAAGCCCGAGATTACAATGAAAATTAATCTTGTAAAGTATTTTACAAATATTCAGGAAAAGTATGGAAATGAATTGAAGAATAGTAATGAATTCAAAGAATTCTATATGAATTTTCAAGAATGGAAGCAAGACAGAGAATTGGCCAAACTTGTATTGAAACATCAAGGACATTTATTACAATTTCTAAATTTGGAATTGAGAAATGATGTGGAAATTGTACAAATTGCAATGGAAGAAAATGAAATGAATATTTTATTTGCTTCGGAACAAATTCAATCTCAATATGAAAATATTCATTTCATATTGAAACAAGTTGAAAATTCCAAAATAATTTCCATTCCAAAAATTGAGAATAATGATGAAAATAACATAACAAAACAAAGATGGAGTATCATCCCATCGATTTTGCGTTTTTTCAATGATACATTTACTTTTTTCAGAAATTCCAATAAATGATAACCATTTCTATAAAGGCAAATCAATGCCTATCCTATAGTTTAATAAATATTCTCGAAATTCTATTTATTTATTTACATACTATTTACAAAGATGCAAAATTACTTTCTCAAATTTCTGGAATAGGCCTTTGCCACCTTTTCCATAGTTGGTGCTTTGTAGTAAACACCTCCATAATCATCAAAAGAATCGCTCTCTGCCTCACAATCATCATTTCTAGTCATGACATTCTGAGCTGAAACATAATCATCACATTGCATATCAGATAAGGTTGAATAATTCATCAAATTCTTAGTTCTGGTTGAGGCAATTTCAAAGGTTTTAACTTGGGCAACCTTTTCAGAGGATGTTTCATTGTGAATGAGTTTAAGTAAATCATCCATTCCCAAATTATTGACCTTCTCTTCTCCCAATTCTTTAATTTTCTTTGCAACAAGATTGTCCATATCTTCATCTTCCACACAACCATTAATCACCAAATTTGGTATCTTATTAGCATCTGTTAAGAGTAAACATTTACCATCAGTTTTAGTTGTCAAATAATCCATAAACAAGGTCAATTGTTGATCATCCTTTGCTCTTTCACACAAAATTCCATAAAAGACAACATTCTTCTCCTGGAGAGCAGATCCCAATTTGATCCAATCAATGACATTTCCTTGTTGATCCTTACATCCTTCTGGATAGCTATCAGATGATGTTTTCATTCCATGTGGAGGAGCATCAGCAACCCAAACAACAATCTTCTTTCCCTTCTTATTAAATGGCATTTCATTAATGACATAGAGAGCTGATGCCAAAGCTTCAGGATGATCACCTCCACCTTGAGCTGACATTGTATTGATATAACCCTTTGCCTTATTCAAATCCTTTGTAAATGGGAATTCCTTAACTGCATAATCATCAGTGTGATCTCTATAACTGACAGCTGAAAATCTCAAATCAGATTGAAACTTTTCATGAAGTGTTGAGATGATAGTAGTTACAGTTCGTTTGGCAACTTCAATTTCACCAGACATTGATCCAGTACAATCCATTACAATAACCAAATCGACAAAATTTTCACTGTGGTCAACCAATTCTTGATCATAACCTTCTTCTTCCAAATGTTTAGCACGAATCCAAGCACCTGTTGTTTGAGAATTGCTTGTTGTGTTTGAGACAAATGCATCACCATCTAAAATTGTCAATTCATCCATTCTTCTTTCTAATTTTTCTTCAACTGGCAACATTTCGTCACAAAAATCATCATCACAATTGTTTAAATCAGAAGGAATGTAGAGATCCATTATTTTGATATTGTAGGTTATAATTAACGTTTCTGTTTGTTTTGATTTTGTTTGGAGTACGAACTGAACGGGAGTTTTGATTTAAACTTGTGGAGAATAGCAAGTTCATTGTTCGAAAGTTACTACCTCTTTCATTTGTTTCATTGCAATTACGAAGAGTTCCAATGCACAGGGAAATGAAGTTTGCAATTCTAGAATAAACTTTGAATTAGTGTAATTTAGAATAATAAAGACCAGGTTTATTGTCTCTTGTTTAAATTGCAATTATTATCAACTCAAACACTGAACCGAAACTTAACATAGCTCATTTCTTTACCGATAACGAGTGAACATGGATAAAAGTGATTTGATTGTTCCCTCACTCGTGTCAAACTTCCAAAATGCACAGTAAACAGAACATTGGCAGTTACAACTTTACAAAAGAGTTTCATTTTGTGAGGAATTTATTAAAACGAGATGGATTTTGAATATTTTGGAGATTACAGAATGACGCACGAAAATTATTAGAAATGCAAAGTGACATCACTCAAAGTCATGGCTCCATTGTGCACAGCAAATCTCCGTAAATAATTTTCCATTTCAATTATTCCTTTTTGAATTCCTTCTCTACACATAATCATTCCACAATATAAATCATTTCCTTTCATTACTGCCAAATCTACAATTTCATCTGGTTTTCTTCCGAAATCTCCAATTAATTCATGAGCATTAAATAATGGAACGAATGTGAGGTGTTCAGTCTTTCGGAGAATACTATGATGTTTCACGTTACTACTACTCTTACCAAAATGCAATAGCTCATTATTTTCTAATGGTGTGGAATAGTTCAATGTAAACTTTAATTGTTTAAAAAAAACTTACGTGAAAGAGCAAAGGAGGAATATCCAGAGCAACAAATAGATTTGAAATGGGACG
The DNA here is from genome assembly GCF_000004985.1 of Naegleria gruberi. Classification (NCBI taxonomy): domain Eukaryota; phylum Heterolobosea; class Eutetramitea; order Acrasida; family Naegleriidae; genus Naegleria; species Naegleria gruberi. The sequence goes on along the minus strand of NW_003163319.1, from coordinate 922,512 downwards.
CATTCTCAAACTGAATTCTTACCAAATTGACACAGTCAGTATTCTTATATTGATCTTCCCACACTTTTCCAAGTTGACCACTAATCATCATTATAAAAATCAATATTAGTAACACAACTAGTACACAACACTACTTACTCTGTCATTAAACCACATCCATACAATTCATTGTTAAAAGTCAAGTACAATGAATGAAAACTTCCACAAGCATGTTTCTTCACTCGACCTTGCAATTTAGAAACAAGTGTAAAATGATTCAAATCAACTGTTCTATCTCCTTCAGCACCCACATTAATATAGCAATTGTATCCACATCCATAACAATCACCATTCTTACATCTCACAACAGCAAACAAGTAGCCCATTTCAATATCAACAACTGGACTTGGAAGGGATGATAAAAATTCGTGGAATGTAAATTTAGTAAGGTTCATATCATGATCTGTCCCTAATCCAAATACTCCACTGCTATTCTTTCCATAAACATAAACCTTTCCCATTTCTTTAACATATTCGAAATTTAACAAATAATTTAACAAATAATTAAACAAACAATATCCATAAATTGAATTAAATTTCCATAAAATTAAATGAGAGAGATGAATAATCAATACTTACCAGTTAGCAAGAAAAAGAACTCAGTTCTAGAACTAGTTCTCACACATTTCACTTGATCACCAACTTGTAATTGTGGTAATTCTACACCATTACTTAAAGTCTCATCAGTTTGTTGAGCAATGTACATTTTCATATTGGTCAATACAATTTTCTTCTGTGATGCAATTTCCACATTGATTATTCTTTCGCTTGGATCAAATAGTTTCGTATTACTTTTAGAAAATGTTTGTGCGAGAATATCCGAATCGACGGCAGCATCAGAAAATATATCAAATGATGAATAATAAGTTAAAACAGATGAATATTGATTGTGGCAAGAATCAGAAATTGCCATCACATAATCTGTTTCATTCGACCGAATTTCCTTCACATTCGACTTGTTTATCGGAGAAAGTGCACAATAAGAATATAAAGATCCAGTTTGCATCACATAATCGTGATAGAGAGAGTTGCTCTTTGGTTCCTCTGTGAGTTTACTTGTAGAGATGGCAAAAAGGTGGTTTCGGTTTGCAAACATTTTTTTTGAATTGGTAAATTTGTTGGTTGCCAAATTAGAAACAACACAAGTGAAAGGAAACACGATAATCAAACGAAATATTGTAAAGGGTACATACCATCACAGTTTATTGGTAACAATAGTAGTTAGATTTCGAATAAAATATTTCGGATAACAGGTTAAGTACCAAACTGGGCAAAAACAAGGCAACACCAATAACTATTAATAATTGAACCATATCTGCTGGAGTGCATTATCTTCACTGTTCTCGTTGACTTGTAAAACAAACCAAATTTGGAATGCAAGTTGTGTAAATTTTCTCTCCATGTACTTTGCCAAGTCTTTCGTACTACTAGAATGAACATCAGATTTCATATATTTCAAATACTTGTCCAAATAAGTAAAATATGATTTCAAACACTATCAAAGATCAAGAAAAAGTTGATCTTATTTTTTCAATTATTGTTTTTTAGAAATAAGGACAATCTCCGTTCATATTTGAAACAAATTCTCTCAGCCTATTGACCAGCAAGAATTATAGGGACCAACTCCAGTAAGACATTAGTTGAAAAGTGGATGTAAGAGTTAAACACCTCCTTAATGTCCATATTCTTATGCAAAGAGACACTGCAACTTGACAACCCAGTCGAAGTTTTAATAAGTAAGACCTCCAATGCTTGTGTCGAGTTCAAAATAATATGATTGAAAGTGAATTTTGTTGTGGAGTGGGGTGCTTTAAGAAAATTGCTTGCATGAGTATGACTCCAAATTACCAAACACTAAAATGGCATTATTCAACTTATCATTTGTTATTCATAATTTTCTTTAATTGAGGTTGTCATTTGATTATGTTTCACATCGGGCATCTTTTAAATGACTGCCCTTACAAAGAGCCCTACTGACCACCATCTGCGACCATTTACCTCACACGTCAATACCAAAGAAAGAATCTCTTCGCACTACAGAACTGTCTAACAACATTTCATACACAGCAAAAAAAACAACTAATGTCTCTGCAACAATTTCAAGTTGCCAACAGTCAGCAACTCTCTCCTTTCTTTGAACAATATGCCATCACACCATCCAACAATATCGCAGCTCTCCTGATTAATTCATATTTTCAACATTCATTAATGGAACCATTCTCCATGCTTTCAGATAATTCAACATTAAATTTCACCACCAATAATACTAAAGTTTGTGATTCCTCTCTCATCGGTACGCCATGGATTCGTGAAATGAACGTTACATCTCAATACGGTCTCTGCAATGATACCTATTTTGCCTTTGCCACATGTCTAGCATTTATGATTGTATATATAATTACTGTATTATTGACAGGTGTAGGTGTTTTCTGGAAGAGAAAGTCCAGTCACGTCGAAGCGAGAAGTCCAATCTATCTCGCCTTTACTTTATGTGCTGCTTTCTTTTTCATTGTGGGAATGACTTTGAGAATTGTCATCTCGAGAAGGTTATTCCCTTGTGGTTTGTTAACTATTTGCTTTTTCACATTTCCTGCAGCTGTGACATTACCTACTATTTTCAGATTAATGAGAGCATATTTCATGTACAAGATTAATTTACAGAAAACTAAACTATTCGAATCACCGACTAATTTACAAAATACCAGTACTACAAATACAGGAGGTGATAACACTTCAGGTAATATTGAATTGAAACAAGCAATTGATAATTTTACAATTGAAACTCAAAGTGGAACCCAACAACAACAATTCTTTGGACAAGAGGATGGTATAGTGAAAAGACAAGAACGTCTCTCTAGAGTAATTGCAAAAAATCATGAATATGAACCTCAACTTGATTCCATTAATGGAACTACTTCAAATACTGTTACAGATGATGATGATGAAAGTAATTTTGATACTGATAATGATTCACAAGCAGACGTTTCAACTTGGAATATGAGTGAATATAAGGATTTGGCAGATGTGCAAAAAGAATTGAGAAAGTTGAAAATTTTCAATTTCCTAATCAGTGTCAAATTCATTACTGTGATTTACATTCTTTCCTTCTTATTTGGTGTAATTATTTGGCTTATTGTTGGTGTTGCTGAGGAAGCAATTTACAATACAAGTACAGATCCAAACAAGAAGAGAATATTCTTGAATGAGGGTGGTATTCTTCTATTTTCACACGGTTGTGGTATGAATACTACAACTACCATTATGATTTCTGTAGAATCAATCTTGTTCATTCTCTTGGAATTGGTATTTTTAATATTTGCCTTTACAGCAGACAGAGACTCTTGGGGAATTAAGAGGGAGACTATGATTTTGATTGTTATTCAATTAACTAGTGCTATTTTGTTTGTAGTTGCTGCTAATATTGATTTCATCGCATCTGTTACAGATGCCTATTTCCCATATGGTTTCATTTTGTGGGGGTACATGTTCATTGAAGTAATTGTGTGTGTCACTATTCCAGTCATTCGTTCCATAATATTTGACAAGAAACTAGCCAAAAATACCGAATCTGAAAGTGGCTTAGAGAAGGTTCTCAAAAATCGTAAAATGTTCAAAATTGTACTCGAATTTGCTAGAAGAAGTTACTGCACTGAGAGTGTCTTGTGTTGGAGAGATATTCAAAGATTCAAGAAGGCAAAGAGAAGTCAGAGGAAAAAGGCAGTAAACCACATTGTCAATGCTTACATGACCGTTGGTGCTCCATTAGAACTTAACATGCCAAAGATTACCTTCAAAAGTGCCGAAATTCTTGAACAAGTGAAGCAAATAGAATCAACCAATGGCAAAATTCCAACTGATATTTTCAAAGCTGTGCAGGACCATTGTTTGAATGACATGGCAGATTTGTTTGATAGATTGAAAAATTCTAATAATGTAATCTCAGATTTTGTAAAGAATTACAAAAAAGCATCTACCTATACTGAAAGCAAGTTAGATACCTCCGCAACAAGTTCCAATCTTGTAAATTCCACATCTACGTTAACGTTGATGAATCCAACGGTAACATTTTCAGATCAAGTTTGATTTTAATAAATCATGAGGTTTTGAATTCGTTCTTATTATTCCTTTTTGATTTGAAAATCAATATCTGGATTAATCTTTTTCAATTCTCGTTTTTCTTTCAACTCTTTCAAATTTACAACACTATGAGGTTTAGTATTACTACTCTCAATATTAGAATACTTTTGTTGATGAATTTTTACATAGTGATCCGAATCCAAAGGTTTAATAGGATTTTTATCACTCTCGCAACCAGTACAATTAACTGTTGGTGAATAACTCAATTCCAATCTCGAATCCAATTCCAAATACAAATCCATCGTTTCACTATTATAATACAGAGGATAGGTACGTTGTCTTTGTCCCTTTGATTTATAAGTATGATCAATATCCAAATAGAATGATTCACCAGTTTTCAAACTAATATAATAATGATGCCAAGGACACACTACACATGAATGTTTCCTCGTTTTGCTATCTTTATAATTCACCATCAAATCTTCAATATCACCCTTCTCCAAAGGACCTCCCATATGATAACAATATTCATCAATAGCATAAATCTTATTCTTTTTTGTCCTGAATATAGCTATCAATCTCCTACTCTCCTCATCATTAAAAACAAACCTTCCATTCAATGGAATTTGATTTAAATTTTTAATTAATATTAATCTATTCCCTGATGATGAAGATAAATAAATTCTTGTTGTATTATTAAAATCACTGGATTGTTGTTGTGAGGAGGATGAATTGAATGCTGTATAGGAGGAATTACTGATGTTGTTGGTAGTATCAATCAGAGTAGGAGAGGTAGTCATTGGAGGTAAAGGTTTGATATTCTTCGGAATAATAGTGGTTAGAGTTGTTGTTTGATCAGAACTGGAGGATGAAGATCTCTTACGAGGTGGTGCCAACATGTTATTATTATTTGTGTTATTGTTGTTTGGTGGCAATTGGTGATGATTGGAGGATCCACCACCAAGAAATCTATTGAACATTTTTTTTAAATATAATTAATATTATTGTAAATTTAATTTTATTAACTAGTAAACATTTCAAGGTGTGCAATTCTTAATACATGTACTTTACAAACGAGAAGACTGTTTCGAATAAAAAAAAACATTTTACAAATTAAATACATGAAAATTCCTCTTTAACAAAAAACCCTTCCTCTTTTATCATTCATTTCAATGTCATCGCACTGTACAGAAAAACCGCGCCAACCTATCAAAAAAAAATGCCAGCAAGTCAACCCACACACTTTGGATTAATGGAAGATGCTCTGGAGGTGTTCCTTCGGGAGAATATCAATGGGTGGATGATTGGAAGAGGAATTTTAAATGATACAAGTCCATTCATTGGATTATTGAATTCAACTAATAGTAGTGCTTTTGCATGTGATCCTATATTATTCAACTTGGGAGGATGGTCTCGGGAGGGAAATAATGGCACAATTGATTATGGGCTGTGTCCTGATACTTATATTAGTTTTGCTTTGGTGTTGACCTTTGTGATTGTTTATATAATAAGTGTTATTTTCAGTGCAATTGGTAAAGTTTCAATAATTTATTGTTTTAAATTGTTTGTTGACATTTCTTTTTGACAACAACAGGAGTGATATTTAAGAGGAAGAGTGGACATATTATGGCAAGAGATCCCACATCATTGTACATGACTTTATGTGCTGGTTTCGTATTTGTTGTTGGATTAACATTGAGAATAATCATCGGACGAAAGATATTCCCTTGTGGTATAATTACTTTTAGTTTCTTTACATTACCTCCAGCTGTAATGCTACCGACAGTTTTCAGAATGTTGAGAATTTATCTCATGTACAAGATTAATCTTTTAAAGATGAAACTTTTTGATGTTTCAGCAAAAGACAGCACTGTTGGTGCTACATCAGTGACAAACCCGAATGGCATTGTACCAATTAACCAGCTAAAGGAACAAACTGAGGTGGAATTGAAAAAATCAGACTCTAAAATATTTGGATTGGAAGACATGGCAGGAAGGCAAGAACAAATTCACAAGGTGGTTAACAACTTTGATCCTAACAATTATGAGGATATTGGACTCGATCCTCCAAATTGGGATGATTCAACAACTGATGGAGATTCTGAATCACAAGCTGACGTTTCAACTTGGAATATGAGTGAATTTAAGGAAGTTAGTGATGTTAAAAAACAAGTTAAACAATTGGCCATTCTGAACTTTTTCATCAGCAAAAAGTTTATCCTTTCCACCTATGCCATTGCATTCCTTGTTGGAGTTATAATTTGGGTAGTTTTAGGAATTGTTGAGGAGGTGACTTATAATGCAAGTACAGATCCAAACAAAAAGAGATTATTCCTCTTTGATGGTGGTCTGTTTGTCTTTGAAAGAGGTTGTGGTCTCACTACTACAACAGTCTTGATTGTTGGTGTCCATGCACTGGTCTACATCTTCTTAGAATTGGTATTCCTCATCTTGGCAGTTATGGCTGATAGAGATACATGGGGAATTAAGAGAGAAACACTCCTTCTAATCATTGTTCAGGTTGGAGCTGCCATCATTTTTATAGTTGTTGGCATGTTGGATATTACAGAAAAGTTATTGGACTATTTGGTTCCAACTGGATTGGCGTTATGGATTTATGAGCTGATTGAAATTATTATGTGTGTTGGAATGCCTGCCATGTATGCCTTTATCAGCGACAGAAAGAGCAAGCTCTCACAATCCAACAATGACACTGAAAGGAAACAAGCTGTGAAAGAAACAGGAATTGAGAAGGTTTTGAAAAACAAAAAGACCTATCAAATCTTACTTGACTTTGCAAGAAGAAGTTATTGCACTGAGAGCGTTTTGTGTTGGAGAGATATACAGAGATTTAAAAAGGCAAGAAAGGCAAACAGAAAGAAGGCAGCCACTCACATTTTGAAGGCTTACCTTACTGCTGGTGCTCCACTAGAATTGAATATTAGCAAAATTGAAGAAAGGAGGAGTGAAATTGAAAAGTTAATTGAGGAAAATCCAAATATTTCACACAATTTGTTTGCACTCATCCAAGATCATTGCCTTAACGACATGACAGATCTATTCGAAAGATTGAAGAGCTCCAACAAGCAAATTGGTGACATTGTCAAAGAACTCAAATCTTTGAACAATTCAGTTCAATCAACAAATTCTACACAGTAAGAAATCATTCCAACCAAGAGAAACGTCAATTACTACAGTCAAGACTTCATTGAGTATTTCAATAATTGTAATTATCAATTTTGGAAATCTGACCTTGCACTACAAATTAATTTTGCCCAAGTCACCCCTGGCAAGCCTTTGAATCGATGGCTATTTTCAGTGTAGATTACATCCTGATATCTCAGATTCCTCTCAACTATAGGATAGAATTTGATGGTCATTGCACTTGTAATGACCTGGTCAAAGCGTTTGAATTAGACCTACCATTGGCTCAACAGGAAGTCAATCAAGAATACAATGCCACATTTGTATTATATACAGTATTTACAAACATTGTATTTTACTAAGTGTTAACTTGGACAAACAACAATTAGATTACAATTCAATTGAGCTAATTGAGCTGAGTTCATCATAAGAGTGGTTCACCAAAGGTGAACTCTACAATACCTGTGTGTGGTTGTTCAACCCAAATAATAGCTACACCTTTTCCTATTAATAAACTCCACCTTACAGTAACGAGGAACAAAATTACAACACGAAAAAAAATGCCCATTACATTCCAAGTTACAGAGGTGAAGGTTGAAAATGTTTCCAAACCCCAACAAGCCTTTAAACCTGAACAAATTCTTCCTGGAAAGGAGAGAAACTATTCCTCTTCAAAGACTCCTGAAGAAAAGGAAGTTTATGTAAAGCAACCGATTACATCAAGTTTTGGTAAAATAGATGAATCCATGATCAAGTTGGGATCAAACTCTTTTGTAAAAAGTGCTGTTCAAGCCTATTCCTATCACCATAATTTGGTCATTAAACCTGATGATGTATGGCTAGCTATTTGTACTCAATTTTCAAATTATGTGAATGGAAAGTCAGAAGAATTGAGAGGCAAATTTGTAGACTTTGATGGAAAGAAACAGCTAACAGTCTACGGTTCTGGTAATTTATTCTCGGCTGATTATGTTTCCCTCTCATTGGATATGACCAATCAAATTGCACAGAATATTAAGGATCCAAGCGTAAGAGAATGGGTCATGCCAGATTTTACTACCACCACTGAGAATGATAGGATGGTTGGAGCAGTGGTCCTTATGGCTGCTATGAAGAATTACTTTGATTACAAGTTTTCGTTGTGTTGTAACTTGCCAAGTGTTACATTATTGGGGGAGGTTGAGGACTGGGTTAAGATTAGAGAAAGAGCTAATAGATTATTGGAATTTGACACAAAGGAAGGATATATGGAACAATGGTCTGCTTTGTTATTCCCTGTTTTGGATCATTTTGTAGAATCAATCAAGGGAAATCCCAATAAGGAGTGGTGGAATAGAGTAGCTCACATTTCAGGCGGTGGATCAGGTCCTCGTTATTTGGGTGGATGGATTACAACTTTCTGTGTATTTTCAGAGAAGGGAATATGGAGAGGAGATTGTCAACCTGGTGCATGGCCAAAGATTGACTCACAAGATATTCCAAGAGGATACGTCAATGTTCCAATTTTGGTCGATGATAATGGCACAGAGTATAAGACTGAAATGTTTGCTGGACACATGATTTCTAATGTGATGGAAGATGGAAAGACCATTCAACCAAGAGTAGATTGGGCTCTTTTCCAACTCAATGAATAAATTGTTATAGTAGTGTAAACAGCAACATGTGGTATAACAAACTTTTTGACGAAACTTAATAGCCATGGTTGTAGACCACATCTCTCAGGACTTTACGGTACAAGAGACCATTAAGCACTTGAAAATTGTTCTGTATTGGAGATATATTCAAAGTTTTCTGCAGAGGCATTGTTTCAATGACATGACAGATTATTCGAAGAACTCCAACAAGCAATTAGATATTGTTCAAGAAATGAAAGGATTGAAAACAACTCATGTCCAGCAGATAAAAAGGTTTCAATATTCTCTCACAAAGGTCACACTTCTTTATTGTTAACAATTTAATATTTTCCATAATTTCCACCATGACTTCCATATTGATTGTAATTGTATGGTCTATGATATGGTCTATGATATGGTCTATAATATGGTCTATAATATGGTCTGTAGTATGGTCTATAATAAGGTCTATAATAAGGTCTATAGTATGGTCTGTAGTATGGTCTATAATTATAAGGTCTTCTGTAACCATAGCTCATTTGTTCGAACATTTCTTGTTGTTGTTGTTGGTTAGGATCAACTTGACCTTGTTGATTTGGATCGAATTGTTGTTGATCTTGAGAACCTTGTTGGTCTTGTGAACCTTGTTGATCTTGAGAACCTTGTTGGGAACTTGGTTGTTGTTGTTGTCCTCCTTGTTGTTGAGCATAACCATAAGTGTCATAAGAGTAAGGATCTTGATTTTGTTGACATTCAATGCCAATGATAACTGCCAACAATAGCAATGCTAAAAGAATAATGATTGAAATCTTTTTCATTTTTTTCTGATTATTGTTTTGAATTAAGCCAGAACCAAGTCAACCTTTTATATCGTCGAGAAACAACTTCAAAATCAAACAAAATCCTATTTGAGTATTTACTGATTCAGATATGGCATTCTCTATTCAGGTACATTCTGATTCTGATGCTGATATCTAACTTCTTTTATGTCAATTTGCCATACTAATATTTTGAAATAATCATAATAACCGTTGTTACAATAAATGATTGAATCAAATTCAGTTAATTAATTTTGATTGCTTCATCCTCCAATCTTGTATCATTTGGTAAATCTCCTTATCAGAAGATCTCAGACGATCAAAAATGTCTCTCATATCAACCAAACAATGGTCTTGGATCTGATTGAACATGTCTCTTGGAAGCTTTTCATTGGTATTAGAAACCCTATCAGAAAATTCCTTTTTTCTTATTATAATATTGTCAATATTCAATTCCAAAGGAGATCCACTCGTTAGATATGAATTTACAATGTGATGAGCCATCTTTCTTCGATTGTTAGCTCTCAACTTTTTAAATCTCTGAATATCTCGATAGCACAACACACTCTCAGGTGCATAACTTCGACGTGCAAAGTCCAACATCTTATTGAATGATTTTCTATTACGTAGAACTTGTTCCAACTCAGAGTCAAACTCTGTATCCATTCTCCTTAAATTCCTATACTCACTCACTATTGCATACACAACTGGCAATAGCACAGTAGTGAAAACTTCAACAAGTGAAAAGGTCATGAGTGAATACCCATATGGAATAAAGTAATCTGTCAATGTAACAATTTCATCAATTAAACCAGTCACTACAAATGCAATTATTGCTATAACTTGAAAGATGATAATGAGAATGGCCTCTTTTTTCACACTCCATGTGTCTCTGTCTGATCTGATACATAATATCAGTGCTACAATTTCAAAAATAATGTAAATAACTGATTCTCCTGCAATGATGAGGACCATCTTGGTGCTCATTGAACATCCTCTATCAAAAACAAGCATTCCACCTTCCAAAAGAAAGATTCTCTCACCAGTATGACTTAGTGAGTTGGAGAAGAGAGCTTCCTCAACACCTCCCAAAATTAACCACAAAGCTATTTGGAAAATGACAAATGTAGAATAGAGAATGAGAACAAACTTGTAACTTGACATGAAGGTAAATATTTGAAACCTTCTAACTTCTGATTGTAAATCAGATAAATCTCTAAATGCCCAAGTGGATCGACTGTCAATATCTGAATACGAATCACTATCATCTGTTTCTGTAACATCTACATCAAATAAATTGTCATTGTTTTTGAAAAGTCTTGGAGAGGAATCAACCAGATCTTGTTGAGACATGTTTTCCATTGTTGAAGATCCATTCGAATAATGAGATGTTGAAAAATCCACATTTCCGTTTGGATTATCGACAGATTTCAAAATTGGTGAAACTCCAGCTGTCTTGATATCAATACTCTTAGCATTGAGTTCAATGGCCTTCTCTGGATCAATGGTAGTACTAGGATTGGTATTATTGATAATTTCGGTAATGTTTGACCTTCTGTGAATTAAATCCTCATTTCCATAAATTTGTTTTTCACTTGATGAAATAGTTAAGCTATTACTATTCGAATCCACAACTCCTAATGATGAATTATTTTGACTATTTGTTACATTCATTTCAAATGATTGAATTTGTGAATTTACATTTTCTCCTGTTTGAATAGCTTGATTCGATTTTCCCATATTCTTCAATTCGAATAATTTAGTTTTTTGTAAATTCAATTTATACCTATTATTAATCCATCCAGTAACAATAAACATTCCAGAAAAAAACATTAATAAACCAAAATATTAATTAAATAATATTAATAATATTAAACAATTAAAACTCACATGAAAAACAATCTCAAACATCTCAAAATTGTTGGTAAACTCACAAGTGGAGGCAATACAAAAAACAGTACAGTATAAATTGCACAGGGAAATAGCTTTCGTCCAATCATGAATCGCAATCCATTACCTCCAATGAATATCAATGCAGCCACAATAGTCATGAACATGTAAATTGGATTTCTTGCATGTATAAATCCATTCCTTCTCTTCCATATCATTCCCATCAGTGAAATTAAACAAATTCCAAGAAAGAGAGCAAGGAAAATTGATGAAAATATTGGAGTGATGATTGAATCTGGACATAAACCAAATTCAAACTTTGGTTCCTTCTCAGTACTCCATTTGCCTAGGTTGAAGAGAATGGGAGAACAATCCGTTCGATTGGAAGTAGAATTACTTGTTTGACTATTATTGAGTATTGTTGGAAAGGTTTCGTTTGCCATTATGGTCATGACATGATTAGTTGAATATTGTTGGTGATGGTGATGAGGGAATGATGATGCTATTGTTGTTATTGGTATTGTGAAGAGATTGATTAGTAGGGTTTCAATAAACCCTTCATTATCTCCTGACATTTTGTTTGAACAATAATAATATTCGAAAATAGATAATGAAACTCTGTTAATTAGCAACTTTCTAATTGTTTTCAGTAGTATGAAGACTAAATGATGATACTGAAGGATTCTGCTCCTTTATGAGACGAAAGGATAACGTGTTAATGGTATTTGTTTTTCTATTTTATGGCTTCGTACTGAAGCGGGAGGAGTTCAAACATTTGTTGGTCGGCAGCGTCATAGGTCCTCAACAAGTGTCATTTGTCATGTCTTAATAAGAATGAGGGATTAAATTGCCATGTTGGCAGCCTAAATAATGTTTGAAAACCAACACTTGTTATGACCAAGGTTAATACCCATTGGTTGTTTCCATACATTTTGGTAATCATTACAATTTGATTTTGCCATTAATGTTTGACTGATCTACTTGGTGATGAAGATTTAATGAAGATTATTGAGGTATTTCATTATGAATAATACTATTAATCAATAATACCTTTATTCCAAAAAATTCCTCAAATTAATTACTCTTTTCAGTAACATTAGTTGGTGGTGGTGTTGATGAATCAGTAGTGGAAAGAGCAGCATCCACTGGTTTCTTATTCAATTCATAATTAACCTTTCTAGTCAAGTGATACAATTGAACACCTTCATTAACAACGTGACAGTAAAGAAGGAGCATGTTACGAGGCTTTACCATCCAGGCAAATCTCATGAAAACTGCACTGTAGGCTGCAAGAGCAAAAGTCATTGGACCAGAAACAAGTTCTGGTGGTCTGTCATAATCAGCCAAACCAGCAATGGCAATACCCCAGTTTGCTACTGGACCCCAGAAGTGAGTAGTTTTCATTCCTATTGATCATCATTAAATATCCACATTGTTATATTATTCCGAATAATTATCAATGATGATTGTTAATAGAATATAACATTTTCCAATTAATATAATAATAATTATCATCAACATGGCCAATGGTAAAAAGTAGATGTTCACCATAATAATAATTTCAATGTCATCAATAATCAATGAATTTAAATCAGAGCAGATGAGCAAATACAATCATCATCATTATCGTCATCATGTATAACAGTAACAAAATATTGTTTTTTTTACCGTAAATTTTCATTGTTTTCAGTTTTGTAGTTATAATTAATGATCATTAACAACAAGAAGAGAACAAAGAATACAAACCTATTGGGGATTCCCACAATCTACGAAAAACACCAGTGAATTTATTGCTCATTGTTATGTGGAATGTTAATTTTCGCGTTTTTTTGTTGATTGACAAGTGAACGTCCATTTATTGGCAGGAGGACAAAGTCAATAAGAGGAGCAATTCGTAATGATGTTAAAAGTCCTTGTTCTTGGGAGTAGTAACCAAAGCTATTATCTACTTTTTGATAGCAAGAGCTCTAACCATTGGATGCTCAATATTATTACCAATCTTGTTCCCCGTTTGTACCAACATATCATTGAGAGAAGATTACACACTTTGAAAGAACAGGTAAATATTTAAATTTACTCTAATTTTAGGGATATTGTTGTAGTAGTGAGGAGTGGTTTCACTAGCTAGCAGAATCTAGAGAGAGGAAAATCTATCAACAATACAAGCTTGTTGATTTGTAGAGAGGTTTAGCAATTTAGGTATATAAATAAAGTGTGATGAGAGTAGGTTGTTGTATGGAGAGAGATTTGTTGAAAATTGTGGAATTAAGCTATTGATCAGTGAGCAAGTTTACTTTCTCTTCTTCTTTGGAGCTTCATCTTCATCATCATCGTCTTCTTCGTCCTCATCTTCATCTTCATCGTCTTCCTCTTCTTCGACGTATTCTTCATCATCTTCGTCGTCTTCATCTACTTCGGCTTCAGCTTCTTCCTCTTCTTCTGGTTCTTCGTCCTTTTCTTCTCTAGTTCTCTTTGGAACAGCCTTCTTTGTTGTTGTTTCTTCTTGTTCTTCTTCTTCAACAACTTCTTCAGTTTCAGTGAGGTCCTTTGGATCGGTCATTGTGATAGTGGATTAAATTAATTTTTTTGAGTGTTGAAAGTTTGTTGGTTTTGTGTAACGTACGGAATTTAACAAGAACGTTAGATACCTTGGTTGAATTGTGCAGTCGCACACAACAACCAAACAACATACAACTTTGTGGTGAGCAGCTGCTCTTTACCTTGTTCTCTTTCAACAGGTCAAACTTGGAAAATCGATTCACTATTTCGATCCTGGCTTGTTTTGCTCTCAAGACTTGTTGACTCATCAAATAACAACATGAAGTTGAGCAGTTGAAATTCCAATGAATCTACCGCCCAAGTTCTCGCCTTACTACAGCTTTCTTATTGCACGCTCACCCTACTACTAACATTACAGCAAAAAATCTTATTCAAATATTTTATTGATGATGAGGAATTTTATTATTATAAATCGAACCATAAGTTTCCATCTCCAATTCCTCTCCTCGTTGGGGCAATATATCTACCTCCTAGTGGCAAGATTGATAAAACCATTGACTGTACTTCTACAGGATCTTTTCTGTAGGAATACATAAACTCGACTTTTTTGAGTCAATCTGACCTTTGAGGTTAACCAAGATGAAGACTCTGTAGTCACATATCTTGAGCATGATATCGAACTGGAAACATGCTTCGCTGTAGGTTTCCTCGTTCATAGATGATTGCTGCATTCCTAACCAGCCATGGTTTGTGAATGGGGGATTTGTGAACATGCAGATTGGTACCTTAAACTTTTTATCAATTAAAAGAAAAAAATATTACAATTACGCCGTACACAACCTAATCTATAAAATTCTATTAAGATTGGAATCAACACTTTCCTTTTATTAATCAACATGGTGATTGTGTATTCAAAGCTAATCTCGAGCAGAATGAACAAGCACTACAACTAAACATTTAGTATCTTCATTGCACTGTATTGGAGTTAGGGTTTTATTTTGTCTTGGAAATAAACACTTGCCGCAGGTTTGTAGGTAAATCCTGTTCATGAAGAAGTTCAACTAAGAAAAAGTGAGAGCAAATATTTGAAGACTCAAATTCGAAATTTGAAGGTTTATTGATCAACCACAAGTTTCTCTTTCTAAATAGATAAAATTCAAAGGTGATAAATAAATGGTCACGTAGCAAGCTTTTCTAAACAACAAACTTACTGAACCAACAATCAATAGATTCGTTGCCTTCACTGTTCATACAGTCAAAGACTGTAGCGGGATAGTCGCCATATTCCTGGCAGGCTTCCCGTCTAAAATTACAAAATGAAAAACAATATTTATTGAAATAGAATCACA
Organism: Naegleria gruberi; assembly: GCF_000004985.1. NCBI lineage: Eukaryota > Heterolobosea > Eutetramitea > Acrasida > Naegleriidae > Naegleria > Naegleria gruberi. The sequence goes on along the minus strand of NW_003163319.1, from coordinate 907,083 downwards.
CAGTCCCTTTTACTGCTTTCGGAGATTTTCAATATTCTTTATATTCATTGTATTAAGGTAATGAATGGCTACGGCCATATCACGATGAATACACCTCATCCCGTCCGATTTGAGAAGTTAAGCATCGTCGAGCCACATCAGTACTGAGGTTGGAGACAACTTGGGAACCTGTGGTGCTGTAGTCTTTTAACTTTTGAATCAATCATTGTAATTTTCTTATCCTTTGTTTTCATTCCTGAAATTAGAAACGACTTAGGATCATGCTTACTGGCATTTATTGTCTTATTGTTATGGACTGGAAACCTGGCAGTCTCAAAAGATGCCCTTTCTATGAATTATATTGTATCCACTCTCTTCATATTCCTCTAAGGTTATGCACATCGATTGGAAGGTTGATAATTTGGAGAAAATACTACCACCAATCCATGCAGTGTACTTTCTTTCTGGTGGTGCTGTTATTCGAATGTTCATTGAGGAGGGAGATAATTCCCTCAATTCATTATACAATCGTTCTACTATTCCATTGAACAATGTCGATCCTCCCGAAAGAAAAATATTCGAATACAATTCCTTTCTAATATCTAAATCAGACTTTCTAATAGAAGTGAAAATATTTTCATGAATTCCACCAACCTCCATTCCAACAAGATTTGGTTGAAATAATATCTCAGTAGTTTTGTATCTTTCTATTCCAAGTGAATTATATTTCCATCCGGTAATTCATAAGGAATTTCTGATATTGTTTCTTCCAAAAAGTTACTAGCAACACAACCAGTTTTTTCTTTCATATACCTTACTATTTCAGTTTCATGCTTTGTGGTGAAATTATATCCTCGTTCCATTAAGATTTTCCTCAAATAATCTGTCAGATCTTTACCTCCTAATTCAACTCTGATAGTGGCATGTGACAGTGCGTATCCTTCATAAATAGGCACTGAATTGGTAACACCATCGCCTGATTCCAACACTATACCTGTCATTCTACCACTTGCAAACATTGACATGGCACATTGATTTGCCAAACACAAACTTCTCACCCTAAAAGTTTCAAACATGCTTTGTGACATTTTCTCTTTAGTTTCCATTGGATTTAATGGAATTTCTAACAATAATACTTCATGATACTCTGGAGCAACTCTTAATTCAGAATTAAATATGTAATCCCATATCTTTTCCATTTGATCCCAGTCAGTAATCAATCCACGATCAATTGGATAATAGAACACATTTATACCTCTCCTGAGTCCAAATGTATTATCTCCAACGAACGTCTTGTCAATGTTATTCATTCCAACCATGAGGGTGGAAACTTTTTGTCGTCCAGTAACTGTGGGAAAGACTGCACATGGAGCATCATCATCAGATAAACCAGCTTTCATGAGAGAGGAACCATTATCAATGATGAGAGGTGGATTTTCAGTCATTTTTTTTGTAAACTGTGTGTTAATGGCTGGAACTTGAACACGAGTTCGTGATAGAAAAAAAGAGTTCCAAACTTTGGTGATTATCTCAATAAAAACAAAACACCAAAATTTGAAAATTGAAGCACATATATACTATAATGTCTAGAACATGTAGCTATTATGAAAAGTTCTAAAAAACTAAAACAGCATAAAATTTTAACTCGAACGCCGGGAATTGAACCCGGGTCGCCAGAGTGACAGTCTGGAATGCTACCACTATACCACGCCCGATTTCCACATGTTATAACTATTCCTTAATTGGTCTTATTAATATACTTATATAATGGTTTTTCTTACAACGGAATTGCCTGTACTAAATCAATAAACAAATTGATCAACAATCTCAAAAGAACAGATAACAGCGTTTCATGAAAGTTAAATTCCTTTTCTTGAGAGATTCAATGTTACACCAAATAAGAAAAAACGAAAAATTATGTAATTTCAAAAAGCATTTCGATCATAACTTTTTCCTATCACCTTCAACCCACTACAAATTAATTTTGCAAGAGTTTTGAAAATAGCGAACTTGGAACAATCTCAAAACCATAGAGAGCGGTCGACAATTTGTCGAGTGGATCCGCCCCTCCAGCGAAAATTCTATTGACCAAGCTAAAAAGCTATTTTTCACCCTAGATTTGTAGTGAATAAAAAGGCTAAAAGTGTGATCAGTCAAAAACAATCAAAAAAAAATGACACATTCCAAAAGAGAGGTTATTCATGTGAGAGTGGGTGAAGAATACTCTGACAAGGCTTCGACAATCTTACCAATTGTTGGGCACAAGATTCAATGTAATATTATCTATCCTATTGTACAAATAGTTTCGACCATGACTTTTAGAAATGAAGTTTCTAAGAGAGATTTAGGAGGTGAATTGATCATGCCACTTCCGGATGGTGCATCTGTTATTGGATTTGCAATGCAAGTGGATGGAGAATTGATTGATGCTGTACCTGTGGAGAAGGAGAGTTCAAAAAAGATATTCGAATCTGAAGTGAGATCTCACAAACAAGTTTCAATTGCCGAGAAGGTTGACAATTCTAATTGCTTCAAAACACGAGTTTATCCTCTCGTGTTTGGACAAGATAAGACCATTAGAGTCAAGTATCAAATCATCATGAAAGAAATTGTTGAAAATGGAAACAAATTATCCGCCTCTGCTTGGTTTCCACTTTCGTATCAAGAATTTAATCTTTTGAGAGATGCTAATGTTGAATTCATGTTTAATGAGAGTGCCATCCATGACTTCGATTCCAGTATTGTAATGAAAATGGAAAATGGAGAGAAGTTAATTAAGTCTGGTTCTAATTCAAACATTCAAAGATTGGAAAAAAGTGATTTGAGTAAAAGCTTAACAGGTTTCTCAATTGAGTTGGTAAGAAAGGTAAAGAGCACTGATAATATTTTGTTAGCTACTGAGAATGACTACTTTATGGTTTCACTTCCTGTTTCTGCAATTCCAGAAGAGTTAAAATTAGAGAGCATTGGAAATAAGGTTCAAATAATTTGGGATGTTTCGCTCAGTCAATCAGATCAACATGAGGAAAATGTAAATCTCTTGAAATTAATTCTCAATAGATTAGAAAATGGTCCTATTACCTTATCATTATTTAGTAATACCATAGTTGACCAACAAGAATTTAATTCAAAAGAATCTCTTTTACTATTTATTCAAAACAGCGTAGTCTATGATGGTGCCTCTAATATGAAGCTATTTGGAGAAGAATTGATCTGTAGCAACGTTGATTATTGTATTGCATTCACAAATGGAATTCACAACTTTGGTTTAGAGCTGACACCCAAATGCACTTTTGAGAAGCCAGTATTCTTTTTAAACACTTCTGCAATTACAAACAGTCAACTGTTGAAAAATATTGCAGTGAAATCGGGAGGAGCTTATTTGAATGCAAATGAAACTAGTATTGAAAAGATATTGGAAATAATTGGAAAGAATCAATTACTTTTTTTGGTAGCTGATTATGAGAGTTGTGATATGGAACAAGTTTATCCACACGAACCAGTTGGGGTAAAAGAAGGAGAAGTTTTCAACCTATTTGGTAAAATCAAAAATTTCAATAATCCAACAGTTTCAGTTGGTGTCACATTCAAATATGGATCCAAGATTATTCAAACACAGGAAATTAATATTCCAACTACTAGGGTACAAGTTTCCAAAGAATCTGCCATAGTTCCACATTTATGGGCTCAGGAAAAAATCCAATCTCTTTCCTCATTCTCCCATCTATTCATGGATGAAATTAGAAAAACTAGTCAAGAGTTCAGTATTGTCACTGAATCAACCTCTCTTCTCGTACTCGAATCAGTGAGTCAGTACATTAAATACAATATTGTTCCACCAGAGAGTCTGCCAAAGTGGAGAGAGTCCTTCTTTGAATCTCAAAAACGAAACGAGTCTTCCACAAAAAAACAGGAAAAGAAAAAACTAAAGCAATTTATCAAAAAATGGAAACTTCGTACTGATTGGCATAGAGTAAATTTTGACATGGCTACTCTTAAAAGAATTCAAAGCAAGAAAAAGAGAAGTTTGCTAGGAAGAACTCGATTTTCTCAAACCTCTGATGATAGAAGTTATGATATAAGTGATGATAGAAGAGAAAATGAAATTCCCACTAGTAGCAAACGTAAAAGGATTACAAGTACAACTGATTCATCATCCAGTCCAATAGAAGGTTCCATTACTATCACTCCTTGGACTCCAAATGCAACATATTACGAAGCTATCACCACAGCCCAAGATCCTTACATTGAATATTTAAACCAGAGAAAAGAATATAAGGACTCTCCTGCTTTCTACTTGGATGTGGCTGATTACTTTTTGACCAAACAAGGTAACAAAACTCTTGGAGTAAGAATTTTATCCAATATTGTTGAATTGGAATTGGAAAATGTACAATTATACAGAATTGTTGGATATAGATTGGATCAAGCTGATGAATTGGAATTAGCCGAATTGATATTCGAAAAGGTCAAGAAAATCAACTCTTTCGAACCTCAATCATTCAGAGATTTGGCTCTCATTAAGGAAAGATTAGGAAAGTATGAAGAAGCCATGCAATTATTCAATAAGGTAATTGTAGGAAAATGGGATGAACGTTTTTCTGAAATTGAACTCACAGTTGCATTGGAAATGAACCATCTCCTTCTCAAAGATCCAAATTTGCCAATAGTTGACCAAAGTTTGATTTATAATTTTGATCTCGATATCCGTATTAGTATGGCATGGGATACAGATATGGTAGATTTGGATCTACATGTTGAAGAACCAAAGCCCTATGGAGAACATGCCTACTATGGTCATCCCAATACAAGAATTAAAGGTCTGGTCTCTAGAGATTTCAGAGAGGGTTATGGACCTGAGGAATACATGATTAAGAAAGCCCAACCAGGTGATTACATTGCAACCACCAATTATTATTCGAATTATTCTCAGGGCTTGACAGGTGGTACAACCGTTTTGTGTACCTTCTTCCTCAATTATATGAGACCTAATGAGCAAAGATATACTTCAACTGTTAGAATTTCATCACACAAGGAAAATGTTCAAGTTTGCAAAATATCAATTGAATAATTCCAAGAAGGAGATTAAATTCCATCATCAAATTATTGAACTGTTGCTGTTTTTATAAATCTTCGTCCCTGTACAGAGTTTCATATGTTGTAAAATTTCGATATCTTGGTATGGATCTTATTTTTGTATAAATGACCATGTCCTCCTGATCTTGTGGACTGAGTTTGTGAATTAAATTGAGAGCTGTATGATATAGTTTTGCAAGATTTTCCCTATTTTCCACTTTCCAACAAGTATCTTTCGAATAAATATCTTTATCCAATTCAGAATATTGATAATTTTGATAGAATGTTTTACAATACTCTACGAATGGAATATGTTCACCATTGTAATTGATACAATGCACGTTTTCCAACAAAGTTTGGAAGGCATTAAAACAACCAACATTCCATGTTCTTTCTTCTGGATTCCAATCATTATATTTTTCACAAATTTTCACAAGACATTCAATATTGAGTGAGTGAGTGATGAATTTTCCCAAAATAGTAATGGCATCAATAGCCTCAAACCAATTAAATTCAAATTCTGCAAATAATGACGCTATAAATTTGTTAAGATACTCATCATAGTATGAATCAGGCCTATTTCCTCCATCTAATTCATTCAATTTGTGAATTAGTTGTACAAGATTAAATTTTGGATATTTGTCAAAGTAATTATTGAAATAATGTGTCATGGCACCATATGGTTTTGTGAGGAAAGTATTCACAAAGTTGTGAGCTATACCTCGATGATCTAGGACACATTCATATGGATCAAAATCTGGCATAATTTCAATAAATTTCATCACTTCCTTCTCTCTGAATTGATACTTGTGAAGAAGGAGTTTCATATCAAATTGATCAATCAGTTCACATTTAAACAGCACATGCAAAAAATCAAATCCATGTGAAAATATATTACAAAACCTGGGAGCCATATAAAGTTCAATTTTTTTCAATTCTGCAATTTTACAAAACTCTACAAATTCTTCCACATTTCCAATTTTCTTTTCAGAGAGCAGTTCCAATCGATTACTCTTGACAGAGTTTTCCAATATTTGATTCCAATTGCCAGGATACAGAATCTCTACACACTCCCTTAAATATTCAAATCCTAGAATGTTTGTGACCTTGAAATTCATAACAATTCCAGAAAGTTGTGGAGTGAGATTGTATCCATTCTGATCTTTGAAATTTAAAATATAATTCTTAATAGCTTCCAATTTCTCTCTCTCATCAAATTGAAACAATAGCTTTGGTAGAAGACGATCATTTAGAGTTGGCCTGAAATTATTCAACATTTTACAAATATCGAATTGCTTTCTTTGAACACAGAAATTTAAAAGAGAAGGAGAGAATCTATTCCAATACTCTGATTCTTCCAGTGTGAGTTCTTGTTTGTTGATTGGCTTGTTGAGAATAAACTTTTTTGCCTGATCGAGGTGGAATTGAGCAAACACATTCGAATGTTGAAATTCCAATATATTTTCCCCTAAATTTTTCATTACCAACACTCCAAATCCATTCATCATATTCACACGAAACACTGAATACAGCGCAGAACGGACTAATTTCTTATATTCTTCTCCATTATTCATTATTGATTGATCATTATTCGAATCATTTCCCATAAAATTAATTTTCACTTGTTTTTCATTCTCAATGTTTTGTTTGTATAGTTTCCGAAGGCAAGTTAATGTCTTTTCACAATATTTCTCATCACTCTTTCCAATATTCTTTTTCAGATTAGAATAGTCATGAATTTTAATTTTCAACCAATTCGAAAGTAATGTTTTCCACACAATTTCATATCGATCCAATTCATGCCACGATCTTGAAACAGAGAGAATAGAAACACCATCTCGAATATTAACAAATTCCAAGATGCAATATAAAGTGTCATGATACAATTGACTCATTTTTTGACAACCAAGATCAATTTCACAATTACAACACTTTAAGAAATTAGAGTGTCAAGGAATATATTTAACTTTTAACATAATTGTAAAAATATTGTAAACAAGTTCGAAGCTTCCAATTAAACATCTCGAATGGTAACCCCTTAAAAACTAAACATTCTCTTTTCATCCACATTACCTCTGCGGCCTCTTTTTCATTGTTTTTTCGCTGATTTTCTTTCACAATGCCAAAAAAAAATTGTCAACACGAACAGTTACTACTTGAATATTCAAGAAAATGATGTTGCTCAAAGGTTGTACTTGGAAGAGTACCTCACCACATGCACACGGTTGCATGTTCATTGTGTTGTGTTGTTTCATGATTATCATAATGATGATGCATGGAACAGTAAGTGCTTCCTGGAATGAACGAGATGCCACTCGATTGAGAAATAGATTTGTTGCCAATATGACTCGACATCATGCTGAATTTATTGGAAAGTTTCCAGAGGTAAATAGGGTGGATGTAAGCTCCTTTCCAATCATTCTTGATGAGAGATCTAATCAGATATTAAGTGTCTATTGGAATTTAGTGGATCATTCGGAGAGATTAATTGCATTTGATGTTTTGAGTGGTGGGAAAACAATGGTTTCGTCTTTTGAATTTCCAAAGAATTTCTCAAGATTGAATGAGAATAGATCAATTATGGATAATGAAAGAAGTTTCATGTACCTGCCAAGAATTTGGAATCATAAGATTTGGTACGTTTTGAAAATTGACACTTCCAAAAATTATGAAACATTTGGAAAGGCTGTTGTAATGACAGGTACTGCATCTGAAACTGAAATTGTCGATTTAGCCATTGATAACAAATCGATTCTCTATGTTTCGTATAAGGACAAAATCTCAGCTTTCAATATGAGTTCACCTTATTTAAATGGTCAACTCATGTGGACTGTTTTCAATTACGATCAAAACACAATCGAGTTTGGAAATATTCTCTTATCAAGTTCTTCAATTTTCGTTTCGAATATTCAAAGATCTCCAAGTCAAATTAATCCATTCCATGTAGGTCTCATTGAAATCAATAGAATGGGAGTAGTCGTTCATAGAACTGCCTTTAATCCATCTTTGGCTACTAAAACTCCATCATTACCTAATCATATAGTCAACTTGGATGATGGCTATATTTTGACAAGTCATCAATCAAGTAATATTTCAACTCATTTGACACTCTATCATGAGAGTGATATTTCCCATCCAGTTTCACAATTCGATTTGAGAATGCCAAAATATTTGAATAATGTTAAAAGATTTGAGTGCTCTAACATTTTGGCATTTACTGAATCGAATGATGATGACAATAGTTTCTCCATTCTTTGTACTCTATCTGAAACTGAAATTCTTGTTAAAACTGTCACTGTTTTATTTAAATTTGCCTTAATTGACAAGGGAAGTGCCTCTACAAGAATTCAAATTACAGAAGAAAGTATATACGATTCTCCTCGTTTCTATCTTTGTAATACTCAATTGGTTACATTAAATCATGGAGGTGGAGGTGATGATAATGGAGATAATTTCAATGGAGATTATTTTGGTTTCGTATGTGATAATCATGTTATAATTTATTCACAGAGTGGAGTTGGAGAAGCTGCAAGTAGAATTATATTAGATTCGAATATAAGTGCTTTCAGGGATATGATTGGAGCTGCCAATGGAATGTTTTATTTAATGACGGATTTATATCTTCAAAGTTTGAGGCATAATATTGAATAGTTTATTTTAGAATAGCTCACAAACCTTCCAAAATCAAAGAATAACCATTCCTTCAAATATTTTATCCTAAACAATCTGAATTTTCACACACAAGATATCAATTTCAAAGATGATTACAAAAAAATGCATCAAAATGTTTCAACAAAACACACCTTTAAAATATTCCTCCTATTATTAACGATCATATTTCTATCTATTTGTTTTCTTTTATTAATTACAAAAATACCTTCATCTTCTCCATCATCATCATCATTTACACATCATGATAATGATCATTCAAATGATGTCATCATTCCGATGATGAATATTAATCAATGGAAAAAGCCTTCATCATCTTCGATTAATAAAATAATTAAACCTACTGTATCATCATCATCATTGGAATCATCATTTAAAAAATTATCATCATCATCATTGGAATCGAATAAGCAAATTAATGAAATTTCAATAGAAAAAAAGAAGGTAAATAAACAACAACAGCAACAGACACTACCATCAGAGAGTTGGGCACCTATTCAAATTGATCAATGTCTGAATGGAATGCATGAACATTCAGCACCTTGTTTACATAAACACTACCTAATGAAAAATAATCAAACTAATAATTATACTAATTTGGAAAGGGGAATTGAATTAATTTATCATTCATTTAAAATTAAAGCTCCAAAGTTTTATAATAATGAACAGAAAATGGAATGGATGGAAAAATCAAAGAGAATTAAAATGATGAAATGGGCACCTGATTTGGAATGGGCAATTTATTTTTCCACAAATGGGCAAATATTGGTGTTTAATAATGTGTATATTGATGCAATTATTGATAGTGATAAATGGTCAGCAGGTTCATGTATGGGTGATTCACATTCACATTTACCATTTTTTAAAACGAAACCTTCCATGAAAACCTTTATTAGAAAGTATAATCATTTGCCAAATAATTTAAGTTATCTCAAAAATCCTAATGTTAAAGTGACTACTGGGCCTAATGATGTAAAAACTGTGGAAATACAATTAGAAGAGGATTATGAACGTTTGGATACAGTAATATTATGCACATCACCTGATTCGTATAGTTTTCAACATTTTCTTGATAGAGTAACTGTAACTTGGAGTCAAGCTATGATTTATCAACAAGATGAGTCATCTCCTAATGGATCAACATCTATTTTATCAGGATTGCAATCATACAATCCAGTAATCAAACAATTTTATTCATTTATGGTTGACAAACATTATCATCAACAATCTATACATGCTAAAAAGTTAATCTATTCATGTAGAAGTCCACTCGTTCATCCATTCACTACCCAACGTGTTTATGATGAAATGTTACGTAAATTGAATGCGAAATTTACAATTCCATTCGAAAAGAGAAGAAAGATAGTTTACTTTACAAGACAAGATGCTGATACAGTTAATATTGGAAGAAGAATAATTAATGAAACACTTTTAATCGATTATTTGAATAAGGAATTGAAAAAACGGGGAAGAAATGAAGAATTAATCATATTCGAAAGCTATGATTATCCAAATTTACAAAGTCTATTCAAACTTTTTAATGATACCAAATTAATATTTGGTCCTCACGGTGCTACATTTTATAATTCAAGATTTGCACCAAAACAATTAGCAGTTTTAGAAATTCTACCAAGTGGTGGATTTTATTACAATGGATTTTGGGAACAAGCAAGTTTATTAGAACAAACCTATGGAGTTTATTATGCTGATAAAGTAAATAAGAAGAATGACATGATTATTAATGATATTCCTAATTTTACAAAATATTTATTTGATTTAATTGAGGAAGCTCAGCAACGAAAACCTAAAGATGTTTTACAAAAGTATTATTCGTGGAATGTTAATGTGTAATTGATTATTAATAATATGGATGTAATATTCTGGAATGACTCATTGAATTTGAAAGATTATATATTGTTAAATCTATCAGTTTAGAAAACGAATTAATCACAATTTGAATATGAGATTATTCTACTTTCGGAAATATTCGGCCAAAAAGAATAAGATAATTCCACTTTAAAATTTTTGAAAATTCCATATAAATCTTCATTAAGCTACAAAAATATCAAAACAATCATTAACTATTAAATTAAATAATACTATTAAATAATATTTAAAAAATTACAATAAAAAAAAATGTACACCAAAAATCGAAAATTAGCCAAGAGAGACACACCCAGCAAACCCATTGAAGATTACTTTCCCAATTCCTCTCCAGAAATTACCACTCTCTCCTCCGATGATGATTCCGATGATTCTGCTGCTGAAACTCTTAATAAGAATCAAAACAACACAAAACAAATTGTTAATAATCATCAACAAACAATTGAATCGAAAAAGCAAAAAGGTATTCAAAAGATTACAAGTGCTAGTATTGCCACTTCATTTGCTCATTCATCGGTGAGATTGTTAAAGAAGAAGAAACTGAATCCTCCCTCATCACCTCAACCTATTATTAATAATAATACTAATGATGAGAATAATTTAATTTCATCGTCATCTTCATCTAATAGTACTGCTACTACTACTACTACTTCTTCAATAATACCTTCGGAATCGACAAGTGTAATATCACCACCAATTATTAATATGGATGATCATCATGTATCTAGTTCACTCTCTGATAGAAGTTCTACGGAGGAAAAAAGTAATAATTCAAATTCATTGAATAATTCTCAATTAGCTAGTTCTGAATTAATTAAAATTGGAAATGAAATTAAGCATTCAATAGATGCATCCTTATCACAAGCAGTTGGAGGAGTGGAATGTGTATCAAATATTATAGTATTGGATGTGAATAATTCCGATCATAATGAGCCAATAACACCATCCTCATCATCGATATTATCATCACAAATAGAGGAACAACCAAAACAAGTGAATGATTCATTATTAATGATGAATTCAAGTCAAGCAACAAGTATGGGAAGACAAGTAATGAAAATGGAAGAGGATGAATTGATGAAAATATCAAGGATTGAGGGAAATCAACATTTAAATGATACAAGTACATTATCAGAAAGACAAGGAATCCAAGATGAGATACAGCATTCACCACCTATTGCCTTCTTTGTCACATTCAGAGATGAAACTGTGATGATTTATCATAGTGTTCATTTGATGAATTGTGATCCTTCTCTATTAATTGCAAAAATTAGATTGAAAATTACAGATCTACCAACAAGAGACTTTAGTGTGAAATATTGGGATGATTTTGTGGGAGGATTTGTGAGATTTGATCACGATGTGCTGACCTATATTGTGAGAGCAAATTTAACAAGGGTAAAATTACTAATTTCTTCAAATCAAAAATAATTGTACTATATTCACTCCTCCACTAACTTGCAAAATTTAAATTTAACTAGGACAATAACTTCCCAAATAGCTCAATAAATAAATCTAACTTTAATTTACAACAATTAATTAAGTTTTGATGATGGCTTAATTGGAGCTTCAGTGACATTGACATGAGTTGGTTCTTCAACACCACTGATTTCCTTTAACCTCAATAAGGCTTGTTCCTTTGAAAGAGCTGGAGTTTGGTTCTTTGTCTTGTTGAAAATTTGATCAAAAATGGTGACAGCTTGTGTAACTTGTCCAGAAATATCATTGACATTGTTTGGAATAATGACAGTGTTACCAGCCTTTGCTAAATGACCAAATTGTTCAATATATTGTTCAGCAATCTTTAAAGCAACAGCCTTTTCACCATTCTCATTACTGATAGCAGCTGCCAATCTTTCAATAGCTTCAGCATAAGCTTCAGCATTAGCCTTGATAGCAAAAGCTCTACCTCTAGCAATATTTTGTTCTTCAATCATGTTAGCTTCAGAAATCAATTCTACAGCAGTCTTTCTACCCTTAGCAACGTTTTCTTGAGCTTCCTTTTCAGCCAATGAATCAAGAACAGTCTTTCTCTTCTTACGTTCAGCTTCAGCTTCAAGATCCATCGCTTGTTTAATTTGAGTTGGTACTTGAATATCTCTGATTTCATATCTTTGAATACTAATACCCCATCCAGAAGCAATCTTTTCAATACCTTGAACAATCTTTTCATTCAAATGTTGTCTCTCAGCAAAAGTATTATCAAGTGTAATTTTACCAATTTCACTTCTCATTGTAGTTTGAGCCAAATTCATAATGGCAACGAATGGCTTTTCAATTTCATAACTGGCCTTATAGGCATCAGTAATTCTTGTATACAAGACACCATCCAAAGAGAGTTGAACGTTATCCTTTGTAATGGCTGTTTGTTTGTTAACTTCCAATATAATTTCCTTTGTTGTGTGTTTATAGGAGACAGTATCTAAGAATGGGAGTAAAAAGTGAATACCACTGTCCAATGTTTTACAGAAACGTCCAAAACGTTCAACAACCCATTGTTCACCGTGTGGTACAATAATAATTGGCTATTTTGTATAATTATTGATGATGATGATTTGATCATTAAATTCATTCATGCAAATTATAAAATTTAATTCCATAATATATAAAGTGTTATTTGATGTTAATGAATTGATGAATTAGTAGGATTTTGTATATAAAAAGATACAAATTAATTCCATATTAATATTAATTAAATAATATTTAAATATTGATTAAAATTTGATCAATCAGAGTACACTTACACTCAAAAGAGTTGTTCTCAATCTTTCGGAATAACTTTCACTACCAGAAATTTGAAGACCAGGAATGGTTCCATGAGTAGAAATATTTCCTCCCACAGTAAATTCACTCTTTGTAGGATTTGAATTAAATTGATAGGATCTAACAATCAATGAACACAACAATTGATTTTGAAGCTTGTTCAATTGTGATGTCTTTCTCAATCTATTAACACTTTGTACGGAACGCTTTAACATTTTTTTAATCTTATTGTTGATGATGCTGATGGAATTGCAAAAGCTATTTTTGTTCAATCAAAGTTTTCCAGTAAATTGCTTGTATATACTACATGTTTTTGATTTATTAATACATGATGATTGTTTTATCAATTTTCTAAAACTAATGTTGAATGGGATCTAGTAAAATAATGATACAATAACTAATCGTCATCTTCTTCTCCTAACGGAAAGAAAATAGTTGTTGGATGACACAACACACAGTAATGAATCAACACAACTCTTCAGAGAGAAAAAAACAACATCACAAACAATAACTTCTCAAACTCTAAAAATGATACAATCAATGGTTGGAAATGTTTTTCAACAGCCGAGAAAGTGGGTTCTCCTGCTTGTGTCTGCCATTGCCATCGTCATAGTCATTCGTTTATTATTCGATCAACATTCTTCGGGAGGAAATAATAGTATTGCCAATACACACTTTTTTAGAAAATTAAAGAAGAGTAAAGAACCATCACAAGCCTATGCTGTAATGATTACAGGTGGAGCTGGATTTATTGGTTCACATATTGCTGAACATTTTATTAAGAATGAACCATTATGTCAAAGAATTGTAATTTATGATAATTTACATTCAACAGCACAATCAACAGGAAATCCAAATGTTGAAACAAATTCAAATTTAGAAATGTTATATTCAATTGATTCAACAAAAAAGATCGTTTTTGTAAAGGCTTCTATTATGGATAGACAAAAATTAAGAGAAACTCTCCAAGCTTACCAAATTAGATTTATTTATCATTTGGCTGCCCTTATTTCTGTACCGGAATCAATGTCCAATCCAAAGATTTATTTTGATATTAACACTATTGGAACTGATATTGTATTGGATGAAGCTAGAGCAACAGGACATGTTAAAAAGGTCGTTCTTAGTAGTTCTGCAGCTATTTATGGTTTTGATCCAACTGTTCCAAAGATGGAAAATATGAATCCAAGTTGTGAATCTCCATATGCTCAAAGCAAGTATGATGGTGAATTTTTGTGTAAATTCCACAGTCAACAAGCTTTGGAAAATTCCAAAGATGGAGAACCAATGGTTGCCATTGCTCTTCGTTATTTCAATGTTTTTGGTGAAAGACAAGATCCAAACAGTCAGTATGCAGCTGCTATTCCACGTTTCATTGATAGAGCTTGTAAGCAAAATGAAGCTATTGAAGTTTTTGGAGATGGAAGACAAACTCGTGACTTTGTCTATGTTAAGGACGTTGTTTGGGCCAATGTTTATGCATCATTCTATATTGGAGAATTTGGAGTTTTCAATGTTGGATATGGATCATACATTACAATTAATCAATTGGCTGATTTAGTTGAATCAGAATGTTCTAAACTTTCAGGTAAACCAGCAAAGAAGAGAATTTACAAACCAAAGAGAGCTGGAGATGTCAGTGCATCAATGGCATCAGTTAGAAGATTGACCAACAATGGTTGGACTCCAAAGTACAACTTTAAGGAATCTGCCATTCAAACCATTCAATATTTCTATCAGCAAGGAAAACAAAATTAATATCTTGTTAATTTTTCATAATTAATTTAGTGAATATTTAATTCAAACATTTAGAAAATAATAAAAACAATAGTTATTACCAATTTACTTAGTAATATCAATATTATTTAATGAAGGTGGAGAAATAATATATTAAAAAAATGAAAAGACTTAGAAAAGGGCAAGCACCATCAATAGCCAACAACAATTCCGATTCGGATGATGATGGTGGTGTATTTGCATCATCAACTAAAAACAATCAAAAGCAATTTACTCCACAACAAGTTTCTAAAGCAATTAGTAATATAACAACAAAACAACAACAACCTATTGCTGCTATTAAACCTAATACAACAACGAGAGTCATTTCAAAGAATAATAATGAGGAGAGAAGATTTGAATCGGAATCATCTTCATCAGATGAAGAAGATAGTGATATGGAAGATAGAAGAGCAAGACTCAGAGCTCGTCTTCTTTCCAAACAAAAAGAGGATGCTAGTTTAAATTCATTGGATGCCATGCTTCTTGGAGGAGCTTCTAGTACACATTCAATGAATTCATCCCAAGTGGTGAAATCTGAAAAAGATGTGTCAGCTCCTCTAATTCAAGAAGCCAAGAATAAGGAAAGGATGAATGAAAGTAGTGATGATGAAGATTTGGAAATTGATAGAAAAAAACTAAAGGTTGTGAAAAAGGAAGATCAATCACCTGTGAAATCATCAACTATTCAACAATCAACTCATCAAAATATTCCTTCCAATAATCAACAACACTCCATTACTACCCAACATCACCACAAAATAGAGAGTAGTGATAGCTCCAGTAGTAGCAGTGAAGAGGAAGATATTAGGCCAGTTTTCATTTCTAAAAATAGGAGGTCAACTATTAAGACTGATCAAGAATTGGAGGAAGAAGAAAATCGACAATTAGAATTGGAAAGAAAGAGACAAGAACAAAAACGTGAAAAGAGTGTCAAGCTCTTGGATAAAGAATTGGAAAATGAAGCTAACAGAAAGAAGGCTGTCAAGATTGATGAAGATATTTTGAGTGTGAATGATTCTGATGATATTGATCCAAATGGCGAAATGATGGCCTGGATTGAAAGAGAAATGAAACGTCTCTCGCTCATTAAACAAACCAGAGACGAATCTGATAAGGAATTACAAAGGAGAGCAAACAATTCCTCTTTCAAGGATAGTGCAGATAAGGAGGGTAAATCAAATTCTCAAAACACTGAAAAGCCAAAATTCAAAACAGGACAAAGATACTACCACAAGGGTGCCTTCTTTATGGATGATGAGGAAATTGCTGAGAAGGCAGCCCAAGTTGCTCATGCACCGACCGGTAAGGATCATATCAATTATGACCTACTGCCAAAATATTATCAAACAAAAAATCCTGGAAGAGCTCGTCAACCTAAGTATACCAATCTCAAAGATCAAGACACTACAGACTTTTCTTCACCATTCTACAATTCAGATAGAAAGAATAGAGAAAAGAAGTAATAAGTGTTCAATGTGAGCTTGCTCAAAGCATGATATTCACTGTCCTAAGCAATCTGTTGGAATCCTTCTGTTGCCTACCTTCTGCTGACAAAGCAAAAGAAGTGAGGCAAATATTTGATTAGTTTCGAATAAAGAACCACGAATTCAGAGGTATAGATGACAAGTAAAGTAATTTATTCATCACTGTTTAATTTCTTAATTTTAGCTGTTGGTGAGAATGTCTCTGTATCATCTTCCTTCTAACAAGTCATCTTCCTCCTCTCTGTATCGTTTCAAAGTGGAGCCAAACTCATCTTCCCATGAATTGAGAATGAAAAGGTCAGCATCTTGCAATTCTTTATAAAGTCTGAGGAGTGACCAATCTAATTTGAGTCTATCGGATGCAAAATCCAGACTTGATGGATTGTTCATTATAGCTGCCTTGACTATTTCGTAATCATCCTGCAAATCTTCATCTGCCTCACTCAGTGTCGATCCACAATTTGACACAGCAATCATTACAACTTCTGAATCAGACTTGAATTCATCTGCTGCAAATTGCAAATTTCCTCCAAAACCTGCTACTGCACAAAGTGTCACCTCTCTATCACGAACGTGGAGCATATTTTCCTCTTTGAACAAATAAGGGCATCTTTTAATTGCCATAATAGCAATTTCCTTAGTAACCCATTGTGGCTCAACAAAAGAGAAGGCAAATACGCATTGATTGAGAGCAGTTGTTACAATTTCCTCGTTTTGAATAAGGGCAAATTCTAATGCAAGACCATTCTCAGAAACTGCCTTGAGAACAAAATCTGGTCTACCTCTCAATCGATTATCGGCAAATTCCAAAGCCACTCCACAATTTGAAACTGCTGCCATTACAATTTCCTCATCATCTTGTAATTCTCCAGAGGCATACCCCAGTGCCATTCCATAATTACTCACAGCAGCCAATACTATTTCTCTGTCCTCTCCAAATTGTTGCTCTTCATGAATATGAGCCAGAACCTCTCCATTCTCTCTCACACGATCCAATATGAAATTACTATCATATTTAGTGAATTGAATAGCTTGTGGATCTTGTTTGATTGCATCCAGTATAATTTCATCATCAACAAGTTCCTTATTGGCAAAATTCAGAGATGTTCCACAATTTCTCACAGCACTTTGAATCATTTCTCTTGTTTGATCTTCATCCTCAATTAAACCAAGAATATTTCCTTCATATTTTACCAATTCTTCACATTGTTCGATTGTGAAATCGTCGAGACGAATTATTTCGTCCACATCACCAGCATATTGAATGGCTATTTTAGTCAAATCAAATATTTCATCCTCAGACAGATTATTAAACTGGTATAAATAATGTTGGGAGAATGGACTAATTTTTAAAACCTCTTCAATTATTTCCTTTCTAAAATTTGACCCAACGTCATTTGTCAAAATTCCACAATGGAGAGCCACCTTATTTCGAACATGTTCATCTGTAATTAGGTAAGAACAACGGTCATCAAATGGATTATCATCAAAAGCCAAGTTAGCAATCTCATTATTTACCATGTCTCCGCTTATATAATCAAATGCCAGTCCATTGCTTTTGACAGCTTGTCTACAAATTTCCAAATCTGAATCAAAACCAGCTTTAATTGCCAAACCATCCTCTTGAACTGCTGTCATCATCAAATCTCTTGATAAATGTCCTTCATTAATGCTTAATATTAACATTCCATTCTGTTGAACAGCTCTCTTAATGAAATTAAAATCATCTTTCAATCTATCACTTGCCCAAAAATACAATCTACCATCAAAATCAACATATTTTGACATGACTTGTTCATCATCCAATAACTCTTTTCGAAACTCATCTTCTACTTGACTCAACAATATACGGAGAGTGCGTAAATGATAACCACCCAGTAATAATGCATCTGTTCGAAGTCGGAGGAAAGTACTTTTGCGTGATTGAGTTTGCATCATGAATTGTCGGAAGAGATGAAGGTGATTGCATGTGAGTGTTGGATGGAAATCCACAAGATGCACAGTTGTGGCAATGCTTGACATTTTTTTTGGGTTTTTTTTGGACATTGTTATTGGATGTTCACACAATACATAATTTACAACTTCCCTTCAAATGTATTAATATTATCATTTCAAGGAAATTGACAAAAATTGTTTTAATTCAATAAGAATGCAAACAAGTTAATTAAAAATAGGAGGACATTGAAATTTCTTGAGAATAGGTTCTCATTAAGATTGCCATCAATAACCTGTAGCCGGATCTGACACCAATTTAATATTGTCGATGTGAATGGTAAGTAATTGCTTTGAGATGTGTATATTGAATGATCAAAATATCGTACAACAATGCATGAAGTGTCAACTTATGCTTGGTTTTACACAACAGGCACATATGCACAATTCGTATTTAATTCTCTTCCTCAGTAATCGTAACACTCACCTCATTACAGGAACAATACTATTTACGACAAACACTTTACGTTGTAATGGAGGGCACTCGATTTACAGTTGTAAACTCTGTCTTTAAAAGTGCATAAATGCGTTCGTTGACAAACTGCCTGCAGGCACAAAGGATGCAAAAGGTTTAAAAAGCCAGAGAACAAAATAATTTTGAATATATTGAAAACAAAACAAATACTTCAACAACTTCAACATGAAAGCTTCCTTACTATTTTTGCTTGCCTTAACAGCAACCTTAATGATTAGCGAATTTATTGTGTGTGATGTTAATTTTGGAGCTGGCAAAAGGTACTTTACGTTTGGAGGGGATTATAAATCTATTTCATCAGTTCCTTTTCAAAGTAATATGAAGGCTAACTTGACCATAGTTCAACCCCTTTTATTTGCAACATTTTGGTTCTTAGAAATGGAGAAACCTTCAAGACCATTCAAGTTACAGATAAATTACTCGAATTAGAATTAATTCCTGACAAAGATGGAGACATTTTCACACTTCAGAGAAAAGACCTATTAGATATTTGCTCCACTGTTATTACTATGGAATTTAAGGACAAATCTTCAACTGATTTACCTTCCTCCATCAACAATCTAGTTGCAACATCTAGAACTAACGACATTCCTAGCTCTGGTTCCTATAAAATGCTTGTTCCAAAGGGAATGAAATATACTGGAACTGTTCATGTTGCTGCAGGTGGCAAACTAAAGATCAAGACATCTGAGGGAAACTTCTTTACTTTCGAAGTGGGATTGTTAAGTCTTTTGGGCCAAGACAAACCAGTTTCCTTGGTAGCTCCTTCAAATATTGATGAATTATTCACAATCACATTAACCTCTGAAACTTCCAAATGCTATTTGGATGGCTATTTGGAATCAACCACTAGTTCAGATACTCCTTCAAGAAATGTTAAGGAAGCAACTCCACCAGATGCAACAGGAATTGCCATTGGTGTCATTATTGGTATTATTGCTTGTTGTTGTTTATCATGCATTGCAATTGCAGCTTTGGTAATCTATACAACAAAGAGAGGAAATAAGGGAGGACCAAGTGGTGGTATCACTGTTGTTACAACTGGTGCTACAGGAACAACTGTTGTAAATGTATAAAATTAATAACAAACAGTGAAAAGATTATTAATAAAATCTCCTAAACTTTATCAAATTTCTTCAGAAGGAATGAAAATCTTGTCAAATCTTTTGTGAACATTTACAACCATGACAATTGAGATGGCAACCTGGAAGTTGAACCTTGAAATCTATTTTTAACTGTTCGTAAATAACAGGAAATGAATTCAATTTCAAACAAGAAAAAAACCAACAAAACAATCATGATCAATGGATTTAGCAACAAGGACGACCAAAATATCATAGAAGTAGCAGAATTGGTTACCTTGAAGATGAGCAAATCAAGTGAGGAAATTCTCTTTGAAGATTTTAATGATCAAACAAATTGTAGCACCTACTCATCATTGAGTAATAATAGCAATAGTACCAATACAAGTGAATGGGGTGATGTTATGGATTTAGAAGAAGAATTGTTCAATGCTTCTGAAGATTTTGAATATCAAGTTATCAAGTTTGAATATCCATTCAATGCTGAATATGAAGATATTTTCAATAATCAATTGGAAGAATTGATTGATGAAGATGAAGAAGGCTTTGAAGAAGCAGAAGAAGAAGAATACAACAATAATTTATATGAAGAATACTTTGAAGAATATGAATACAATCATTGTTTGGGAGGAATGAAGTTTAAACACTTGGCCAATATGAAGAAAGTCAAGCAAAAGTTTAAGAGAATGAGAATTAATCCAAAGAGAAGAATTCATCACAGAGAATTGAAAAAGCAACAAGAAGAAGTAATTGAAAAGAGAGAGAAAGTTTCCTCAAAGATTTACACTCCACCACCTATTAGATATGCAGATAATAATTATTCGAATAACAATAATAACAGACATCATCAACACGGAAGCAATTCGGATGAAGAAGCTCAATTACAACAAGCCATTTCTCACTCACTCACTGATCATCATGTCAATGACTATGCTAGAGAATGTGGTATCGAATATAATTTATTGCTTGCCCTTACTCAAAGAGAATTAACTGCTGAAGATTATGATCTTCTTTTACAATTAGATAATACTGTTAAGAAAAAGACAGTTTCAGAAAATATTTTGGATTCATTGCCATGTTGTACATTAAATCATTTTGGAGAAGTATGTCAATCAGATATGCCACAAATTACTGAGGGTGACATGTGTATTACTTGTATGTGTGACTTTGAAGAGGGAGATGAAGTGAGATGGATTACAAAGTGTGCCCATATTTTCCATAAGAATTGCATTGATAATTGGTTGAATAATCACTCTACTTGTTGTCCAATTTGTCGTGTTGAAGTAAACTCGTGAATGGCTATTTGTATTATTATAGATATTGTTTGAATCTTTTGCATCCTTAAATCGTCCTGAATAATGGAATAATGATAGCAAATCATTTATTTATGTAAATCTATTTTCTATTAATACTGTGCTGAGCCTAGTTTGATGATTCCAATTTAAGAATGAATCACAAAATTAGAGAAGAGGCTTCAAACCTAAGCTTATCCTCAATTTGTTTGTTTCCTCAATGGATAGAGAATTATCTCCTGATTTTTCAGAGGATTCTTCTTGATTAGTACTCGATGAGCTACTGGTTGCTGAGGTTGATTTCTTCTTTAAATTTAATTTAAATCCAGATCCAGATTTCTTCTTGGTAGTAGTCGATGGTTTGGCACTTTCTATAGGGTTCATCTCAGCAGTCTCTTCAGGTTCTTGTTGTGGATCTTCCTTTCTATTCTTCATTTCAACAATTGCCTTATACTCTTCATTAGTTTCAAGTGCAGAAACATATGGACCCAATTTACCATTCTTTTCCAATACCTTTCTACTCAGCAGGAATGGCAATTTAACATCACAAAATGAATCACTCGTAAGTAACATTTCAATAAATTCATCCATATGCAAAATTTTACAAGAACCATCAATGAGTCTTAATCTCAACTTTCTATAATCTGAATATAGCGGTTCCAATTGCTCATAAACATCTACAGCATTTCCAACCAATCTCAAATAGAGAGCTCCCAAAGCTGTCAAGTATTTAAACTCTCCATTATGAATATATGCAACAGTCGACTCCAAATCCACTTCAATTTGTAACATTTTCATTAAAAGAGAGAGAAAATTTGTTGGTTTTCTCAACCCTCCAAAAGTTCCTCCAATAGAATCCAAATTTTCTGCTTTATCAATTACTGTAGCAGCATTCAAACCAAAGCATTCTTCCTTATAATAAATAGAGTTGAAAATCTTATTTCTCGTAATTTGTTCAATTAAATTCTGAGAATTAGTAGAGTGTACAGTATTAAATTCTTGTGATTGTTCTTCGGGAGCTTGCTGATGTTCCAGTGGATTTCTCTTCTTACTGTGATAAGCCTTTACTAATTCTTCCATTTCTGCTTGATCCATAAATCGATCCTCTTCCTCTCCTTGTTCTTCATCCTCTTCATCATTCATTCCGAAGGATTGTTGTTCCTCAGTGTCATCATTTTGTTGTATAATTTCATCATCGTGCATCATTCTAGAATTTTCTTCATCGGCTTCCTCTCTTTGGTATTCTTCTTCTTCCACTGGCTGATTATCTTCCTCCTCTGAAGCTGGTAAATATTCCTCCTCCGTTTCATGTTGTTCCATTTTTTAATTTAAAGTATTTAATTATTAATAATTGTAATTAATAATTTGTAACACATTCAATAAGATTCTCCATAATATGTATAGCAAGCACATTGGTGTATGATTAAACAATAGATTTTAATACATCATGATTTATTTTACAAAGTCACCTCAATTATTATTTCTTGGTTCTCGTTTCAAACTAACTTGATATAATTCATCAAAACCTTTCGATTGATTGAGGTATTGATCTAAACGGAGTTGAATGACTTCATCCTTTTGAAGTGTATTCAAATATTTATCCTCAAAAAGTTGTTTCCAATACATGAGTTGATGAACTATTTGATATTCTCTCTGAATGACAAACCAATTGACACAAGTAATACCTTGCTCATTGAGCTCTTTGGATTTTTCAACGTATTTTCTCAATTGATTGGAAGAATCGTGGAGATTTTTCAAATCGCTCAAGAACATGCCCAGGTAGGGTATACAAGCTTCAGATCTGAGAGAATCTAATATACCTCTCAAAACTCTAAAGTTAGCTCTCAAACTGACAATTTCTCTGAGATTTTCCAATTTTTCCTCATATTCACTGCCTGCCTCTTGTCTTGTGAGTTTCAGACGGAAGGCTGAGGCAGACATTAAGCCTGCTGATATGGCAAATATTGTTCCAAAGTTTTGATAACTCGACAAGTGATTCACGCAAATATCAATAAAGAATTTAAAGGCCTTGGCTCTTTCTTCAACTGTTTTAGGTTGGACAATTTCATTGGCAACCCATCTGGCAACATTTTCAAAGTGCTTATTGTTGAGAATGATGGAAGGGCACTTGTTTGGTGTCTTTCTCCATGGAAATCCAACAAATTCAAACGATCTCAAATTTCTATAGTGTTCCATCTCGAGAATGGTCAATTGTGCTGCAAGAGCTTCTTGACCTATTGTATAAATATTAACTTCTCGATTAATATCTTGAGGCTTCAGTGAGGATGAAGAAAGTGGATTGACAATTTTGAATTGTCTCTTCTTTCTCAACTCTTCCAATGCTACTAATTTGTTGTACAAATGATGTTTCACTTGAACGCCCTTGATATACTTTACAGAATTGAGAACATTTGTGTTATTCTCCTCCAATGACACACTATTAATCAAATAGGTATCTAAAAATTGAGACAATTGCATTACAATCAAGTCATCATTTTCCTCATCTCTAGGATCCATTCTGATACAATAGTGAACGAACATGTTCAAAACTTGCATCAGCTTGATAATCTTTCTTCTCTTTTCATTTTCTTTAAACTCTACTTGTTGATTATCCAAATCAATCAAATGAGTGAAACACATTCTAAGGAAGTTAGATTTCGTCATGAATGATTCAAAAGTTTTGAAAAATGTTCTCTGGAATGAATGGGCCTCAATGATAGTCTCATTAGAAGTATCAATGTCGCCATTTGTTGGTGAACCAGGTGTGAACATGTTACCAACTCCAGTTGGTGAACCAAGCAAAGGACCTGGAGGAGTAGGAGAGGAAACATTACTCTGTAAACTACCATTCAATGCACTGGTACGTTGTTGATTTGACATGAAATCCAAACTGCCACTGAACCCGCCAATTACAGCACTTGAAATCATTGACAATTCAAAAAGATCTGAATCTGACATTTCCGATTCATTCACTGCATCAATTAACCTTTCCAATAAATTATGAACAGAGCCACCAATAAATGTTTCCTTCCCTTTAGAAATTAAATCAATTGCAACACATTCATTGACACCCAACCAAAACTTGTTAACCTGTCTAAAAGAATCCAAATGAAGTACCTCCTTTGAAACAAATGTAATTACATCCTTCTTTTGACTATACGGATAACAAATTCTCAAATGCTTCAAAATTGATAATCTCCATCTATTAGAAACATTCATACAATATCCAATTGTTTTCAAGTCCAAATACGATGAAATCGTAGCAAGTATTTCCTCAGGAATTTGATCCACAATTACACCCACTCTTTCAATAGCATCATCACGATCATGTTGTTGTTTTGATGAAATCATTTTTTTAAGTTTGGTTTCAATTCATCATCCACAATCATCATCCCTACGAACAAGAAGAAGAGAATGAACTTGGCCAAATGTTCCATTGATCTTCTTTTTGTTCTCATTACAGATAATTGACAAAAGAGGAGGAGAATTACTGTAATTACAAGTATCTTGAAATTATTATTAATAATTGTTATTAAACATAAAATTAATAAATCAGAACTTAAAGGTTAAAATTGATGAGTTGTTCTATCAATTAATTTTCCAATTTTAAAAAAACAAATCATAAAAAAATTCCTTCCGATTGTATCATCATCTACAAATTACATTAAAACAGCCTTTTGGAAGGAGAGAAAATTAGATCATCATAATTATAATTATTGGAAATGAGTGCACTGATTAATATTATTGGATGGATTGGAACAGGATTGGCAATCTTTGTATTTTACTCTCCTTATAGATTGTTGACTAGTGCCCTGAAACAAAAACAAGGAAAAACAACAGAATTAGGAGAATCAAGCATTGACTTGTCTAATATTACACCTTTTCCGTATCTTGCAATGTGTATTAGTGCATTATTGTGGGTAACATATGGAGTAATAATCGAGGATATGATTTTGGTCATTACCAATATGGTTGGATTTATTGCAGCTTGCTATTATAATTGGTTGTATTATAGAATTACTGATAAGAAGGAGGAATTTATTTCAAAATGTTCAATTGGTCTTGTAATTTATATTTTATCATTGAGTTTCGTATTGTTTATTGCTCCTTCACATAAGGTTGTGAGCTATTTGGGTGCAATCTCTGCCATTGGAAGTGTTATCATGTTTGGAAGTCCTCTTGTTACTATTAAACAAGTTCTGGAAAAGCAAAATTCCGAATCAATTCAACTTCTCCTTGCTGCTGCCAGTGCTGGTTGCAGTTTCACTTGGCTTTTATATGGATATTTAATTTCAAATTCTGCCATTTATATTCCTAATGGAATTGGATTGTTTTTAGCATGTATTCAATTGGCATTGAAATACATGTACAGAAGAAACCTTTCGGGACCAAAGGTATTTTCACTCTCACGAAACAATGAAATGGCTCAAACTGAGTCTGTCTAAATGAAATGTTCATAAGAACTCAAAGTTATTGAAAAGTGATGATAATTAATTGTAAAGATTATAAATTAAGTTTTATTTCTGTTGTTGTGTTTGCATGCAACCATATTACTGAGCACATGATAACGAGATTTACTTGGCATATCTAATAGTCCATTCCTTTGCAGTATTCAATGCAGTATTTTGATCCTTCTTCCATTCTTCAGCAACATCATTTGCCACTATTTTAATATTAATTGAAATAATTACATTTTAGGAAGTGTCAAAAATACTTACATGGATCGTCTGGATTTGGAGCAGAAAGTAAGGCTTGAATACTCAACAAGAGAGTTCTGATTTGCAATGCAGGTGACCACTTATCTTTGAGAATGTCCAAACAAATTCTTCCCAATTTATCAATATTTGGGTGATAGATTTTCGTTAAGAATCTTACTTTTGGTGGAGCCATTGGATAATCATCAGGAAGGAACAATTCCAATTTGAAAATACCTCCTATTATATTTCATAAATTTTCAAATCCGATAATATATTTTGAATTAAATAATACAGTTTAATTAAATAATACAGCATCCAATGGTACAAAATGTATTAAATATTGTATGATGGTTAAAAAACAAACCTTCATATGGAGTTTGTGGTGGTCCTTCAATGGAAACTGAAAAGTAACGCATATTTTCTTCTGTTGGTGTAGCAGTGATGCCCGTAACTTGTTATAACGTAGTTAGCAACTCTTATTTAAACATTAAAACTTACTTGGCTCAGACATCAGTTTTTGAGTTTCCTATTCATACAAAATAATTATTAAATCAATATTAATATTGTTATTAATCATTTTCGAACCAACATAGCCGGATGAGAAAAATCATCATTTAATAATAATAAATACATCATCCAACAACAATCAATATTATAAACATTAATACAACAATAAAATAATTTGATCATCAACAAAATGGTTGTTATTAATAACTTCCGGTTCATCAAAACTTGACAATCTTACCTTGATGATTCTTCTTGGCAAGTTGCTCATTTTTATTTGTGGTATCTAATCAAATTTCCCTCCAAAATTAAAGTAGTCTTTCCTTGGCCAGTTGGAGAATAATAATTTTCCATTCTTAACCAATAATAATGCTAATCGAATTATTCTTTATCTCAACTAACTGTAAAGGAATCATAGAAGAATTCTGAAAACTAGTAAATACAAAAAAATGCTCATATAAAAATGAAAGAATATTAATGCAAGAAAGATTTTGTAAACGTTGCCTCAATGTTGTCATTCAGCACCTTAAACTCCAATAAACCCAAACATGTTGTTCAATGAACTATATTCAAGCAAACTTTCACCCCTGAGGCTAAATCTCAATCAAAGTGATTTGTTATTTGTCTTTAATCTACAGCGGATAATTCCAACTTGTTGCTCACTTTCGGTAAAATACAATCTTAATATGGATTGAGTGCTGTTTACACTGGAGATGTCAATGTTTCTCATACACTAACTTTCTATCTCTTAATAATCACAACATTAAAAAAAAATTGAATTACTGCTCGCACTAAAACCATTCAACCTTTATAAACTATGCAACATCAGCAGGACTATCATGAGCAGCAACAACGGGAAAACGAGGCTGAAACACATTCCCAACCAACACAAGAACAAACAACAATACCAACAACAGTATCACTGTTTGATGGTAGTGAAAATATTACAGGTAGAAATGGCAATCCATTATTTACAAATCGGAATCGTCTATCCAAATCAATGCAAAATTTGACAGAGGTAGATTTTGCCACATGTTCTTCTCTGTGCGAAAAGTTTTATGTAATGAATTTGTTGCAGTCGACGAGTAAAGATATGGCCATCATGGCTATTGATTGTATTTTGAATGGAATTGTGGGGCCATCATCACAACAACACATATCTAGCACTGAAGAAAATACAACAACATGCTCTGTATTACCAAATCAAGAGGATTGGCAAAACTTGAAGGCATGGGGATTAACGGAAGTTATAGAATTTGCACATGAATATTACCATGATCAATATTTAGACTTTTTACAATCAAGGCAACACCTCACCTCATCAACATGCAACAACTCTGAATGTGGAGAGCCTCAATTGAAAAAAGTAAAAAGAATGCATCACAGTAGTACACCACATCAACATGCAACATGTGGTGTTAACATGGATACACAAAGATACGAATCTTTCTATCATGCATTGGAAATTATGAGAGAAATAATTGAAAAAGATCAAACATCGTTCGATGACATTAAAGATGCCATACAGAACATTTACAGACAACATTTGATTTCTAGTATTGGATACTATGAATCATCGTATAGGAAAAATCCTCTTTTGGAAAAGTTTTACTATCACATTTTGGAACTGTATAGACAAACAGACCAAAAAATTGGATGTATCAAGTTTGCAGAATTTGGATTACTTTACAATGGAAGACAGATTAAAAATTTGGAAAACATGCTCAATAATATTAACAAGGACATGTTTGCATTATCACATGCATTTTTGGACAAACATTGGAGACACTGTAGAGCCCATCAAAAATGTTTGGAGGGTGTATTAATGTTCTTTTGTGATTGTACAGATAATGAAGCAATGACTGGAATTTTTGAAGAATCCTATTCATTGGACCCTTCATTTATATATGCCTATTGTAACATAGGCTATTTGAAAGGATTTAATGTGTTTGGGAATAGAGAATTGACGCAAGAGGGAATTTCATGTTTTCACAAGGCTCTCACATTGTGCAATCCTAGCGATGAATTTTTTATCAAGGTTAACAGTACCAAGACACTTGGTGTGTTGCACATGATTTCTGGAAATTTCCAAGAGGCATTTGTTCAATTTTCAAAATGTTTGGAAATCTTCCCTGATTATTATCAAATTTATAAGGACAGAGCAGAAGCATTTTCAATGTATGATACTTTTATGGCAATGAAAGATATTGAGAAATGTTTTGAAATTGAGCCAGAGAGAAAATCTGACATGTGTACACTACTTAACATGAAAGCTGTCCTTCTTCACAAAATGGGGAGACCACAAGAAGAAATTACAACTATACTGGAGAAGGCTATGAGTGTTGATCCAACCAATTCGTATCCATTCCTAACCCTTTCTAGTTTAGCTATTCAAGAGGAAGATTTGGATAGATATTTGGAACTTCGGTCTAGATTTAAAACGTACACTAATCAATCGGTTTCAGATCTTCTCAATCAAGATATTAAGGCTTTTGAAATTTTCGATCAAATCTACAATACTAATCTTGAAGATGAATATCAAGCTAAAAAGAAACAACATGCTTCAACGTGGTATAGAATATCTTAAATAATCCCAAATAACGAATCCCTTATTTTGAACTTTTTTGTTGAATTTCAATTAGCCGACTGTTGAATTTATTTCCTCTGCTTATTTAAATAAATTTACAACCACTAATCCATCTCTTGAAATATATTCAATTTATTAAAATGCAATTCTTGTCTTCAAACAAAAACAGAACCCTCAAAAACAAAGCTATTAAATTGAAACATCCACCTATTTTTACAATATCACAGATGGTGCGAAAAAATCAACGCTCTCCTTTTACCCAAGACCTCTAGATTACAACACTTGAAAAAATGCAAAGACAAATCATCTCTAAGAAATCATCATCAGCCGCCAATTCCTTGGTGAAAAATCTTATCAGTAAACAAGTGCGTTTTTCATCATCAAAATATTCCTTCTCCGAATATGATTTTTTGCCAAGATTAGGTCTCGTTGAAGAAGGTAATCCAGGTATTTGTATTGGAGGAGAATGGAAAGGATCAGGTGAAGTTTTCCAATCTATTTCACCATCAGATAATAGAGTCATTTCTACTTCTGTTGGTCCAACCATTACCGAATATGAACAAGCTATGAAATTGACCAAGAAGGCAGAAATTGAATGGCGTAATAAGCCTGCTCCATACAGAGGAGAAATTGTTAGACAAATTGGTGTTGCTCTCCGTGAAAATATTAATGATTTGGGTAAATTGGTTAGTTTGGAAATGGGTAAGATTTTACCAGAAGGTGTTGGTGAAGTTCAAGAATTTGTTGATATTTGTGATTTTGCAACTGGTTTATCTAGAATGATCAATGGTCAAGTTATGCCAAGTGAAAGACCAAACCATGCCATGTATGAATTGTGGAATCCTATCGGAACTGTTGGTGCAATTACTGCATTCAATTTCCCTGTTGCTGTTTATGGATGGAATGCTGCTCTTGCTTTAATTTGTGGTAATACTATGGTTTGGAAAGGTGCTCCAACAACTTCATTATCAACAATTGCAACTGGTAAAATTATTCAACAAGTTTTGAAGGATAACAAGTTAGATCCTGCTATTTGTACAATTATGACTGGTGGATCTGATATTGGTCAAGCTATTTCTGCTGATAAGAGAATTGGATTAGTCAGTTTTACTGGAAGTACTCAAATTGGTAAGAAGGTCAGAGAAGTTGTTGATGATAGATGGGGTAAATCTTTATTGGAATTGGGTGGTAATAATGCTATCATTGTTTGTGAAGATGCTGATCTTGAAATTGCTTTCAGAAGTGTCTTGTTTGCTTGTGTTGGTACTGCTGGTCAACGTTGTACCACTACTCGTCGTCTTATTATTCAAGAAAATGTCTATGATCAATTCATTTCCAAGTTAAAGAAGGGTTATTCCAATGTCAAGATTGGTGATCCAATTAAGGAATCTGGTTTCTTGTGTGGACCTTTGCACACAAAGAATGCAGTTCAACAATATAAGAAAGCTATTGAACAAGCTAAACAACAAGGAGGAAAGATTCTCTATGGTGGTAATGTTCTCGATAGACCTGGAAATTATGTTGAACCAACAATTATTGAAATTGCCTATGATGCTCCAGTTGTTCAACATGAAACCTTTGTTCCAATTGTTTATGTTATGAAATTCAAGACTCTCGATGAAGCTATTCATATTAATAATTCTGTTGAACAAGGTTTGAGCAGTAGTGTATTCACAAAGAGTCAATCTAACATGTTCCAATGGCTTGGTCCAAATGGTTCTGATTGTGGTATTGTCAATGTTAATATTCCAACAAATGGTGCTGAAATTGGAGGTGCTTTTGGTGGTGAAAAGGCTACAGGCGGTGGTCGTGAAAGTGGTTCTGATTCTTGGAAGCAATACATGAGAAGATCTACTGCCACAGTCAATTATGGTAACACTTTACCATTGGCTCAAGGTATTAAATTTGATTAAACTTTTGAATATATTTCACTGCTACTATAATTTCTCTTCTTTATGTACTTCATTTGTAAATGGAATAGATTAAAAAATATTACAATAAATTTTATACACTTTACAAAACCAATCTGTCAACACCTTGTTGTTGAGAGAATGCGTCAGATTTACCAAAGGCTTGTCTCAAATTATTACTGTTTGTGATACCTTCTCTATTAAGCTTCAGTTTCAATTCTAACAGCTTTCTCAAATTGCTAAATTGTTCAATTTGTCTCATGTTTGGATCGTGGGTTTCCTTAATGTACTTTTGTTTTTCTCTCAATTCTTTACTCAATTGTTCGAGTTTATCAATCTTACCCTTCAAGTATGAGGTATAGGATTGATATTCCAAACTGAATCGCTTGCCAGAATTCTTTGAATCCAAATATTCCTTTTCATCTTCCAGTCTTGACTTGATTGCATTGTTCAAGCAGCTTTGACTTTGAAGTAAATAGTAAAGACTTTGTTGTCTATCAATTTCATCCTGTAATTCCTTAATATCTGTTTTTAACTTGCTGACTTCACTTTCTTGTCCCAACTTGATGTTATCATACACTGCCTTCTTATCATTGAATTCATTTTCTACAACTTGGTGTTCTTCACGCAAAATCTTGAGTTGCTTGACTGGTTGTTTGAGACGTTCTTTTTGAGCATTTATCTTTTCGTTAAGTTCCTGTACAATCTTGGAAATTTCTTCAAGAGTTTCTCCCTTCTCCTTATCAATCTCGTTCTTTGTTTGTGAAGTGTCAATAATTTCTTTTTGAATTTGTCTAAAACCTTGAATACCCTTTTCTTGTTCCAGTTTTCGTAAGAAACCTTCCACCTTTTCATCCTTTGATTTCAAAATATCCTCAGTTCTTCTCAAAACAAGATTTTCCTTCTTCAATTCACTGAGTTCTGCCTTCATCTTTTTAGCAACGTTTGCTTTTGACATTACTTCATGTTTCAAAGCTTCAAATTCTTCTGGTGTAGGTATCTTTTGGCCTTCGTATTGTTTCAAGTCTTCTTCAACTTTTTTGATTTTTTGTTGAACTTTGCTCAATTCCTTTTGATTGGTTTGAAGCCTTTTTTCCATATCTTGCTTCTTTTTCTGTACAACTTTAACCATTGATGTGAGTCTGTTATCGTCCTTATTTTGTTGATTTTCTGTTTTTTGAGATAATTCGTCTTGAAGAGTGGTAATTTCTTCCTTCAATCTTCTAATATCACTATCCACTGAAAGAAGGGCATCAGTCATTGAGCTCATATTTGATACCTTCTTTAAAATATCAATCTTGTATTGTTTTTCTTGAAGTTCCAATGGGAACTTGGTTTGGGTATCCTCTCTGTACTTGGAAACAGTTTCTTCTAATCCTTCAATTAGTCCATCCACATCACCATTTCCAATATCTTCCTCTGTTTCTTGTAATGCTTTTTGTACTACAGCTAATTTATCTTCACTTTCTCTCAACTTATGGAGCTGATCTTGTTGACTTTTTTCCAATGAAAATCTTTCATCTTGTTCCTTATTTAATTTACTTGTTAGCTCAATAAATGCTTCAGAATCATTCTATTATGAAAATAAATTATCTGGAAATTGATATTTAAAAAACCTACAGATAATTCTCTCATCTTTTTAGTCAATTCTTCACTTTTAACTTTTAATTGTTCCTTGTCACGTTCCATTTTAAGAATACGTTGTTTGATCTGTTCTGGATCTTGGGTAGAATCTCTTAGAGCAGTTGTCTGTTGGTGAGTTGTTTTAAAAGTTTGAATAAGTTGTTTGTATTGTTGAAAGACAGAGCTAACTTCTTGATCCATTAAAAATTCATCTGGTACCTTAATTTCCACCATATATTTGGCCAAATAAACTCTCTTTTGCATATCTTCAATTTTAGAACAGATACTGAAAAGAATTGGGTAGAGAGTCTTTCTATCTCCATTTACCATTCCTTGGGCAAGTTCATTTCTTTTATAAATTATTATTGGCAGCAACAATTCATAATTACGATTAATTAAGGATACTAATCAAAAGAAACTTACTGATTTTCTTGTCTCAAATTTTTCATGCCCAATATTACTACTAAAAATTGACTAATTCTTTGGAACGTTACTTCCGGAGATTCCTTAGAAATATCAGCTTTATATTCAGGAGATAAATATCCAACCAAAGAATTCAAAACTTCCAATAATCTACTTGGCTTTGAACTTGACAATTCATCAAAAGATACCAATGTAAGATTCATCTTTAAATGTTTGTTCAATGTTTGTACCATCACTTCGATTTCCTCACTTCCGTGTCCTTGTTCCCTAAAGGAAACACCTCGAGCGCCTCCTCTTGTAGTAGCCCTACTTCCAGGCATGGCACTTCTGGCTGTTGGTGGTGGTTGCTCTACGTTGTTGCTGAACATTTTTTTACGTGTTGTTTGATGTAGTTTTCCTCTGTTGTACTTGATTTTGGCGGGAAATTTGTTAAACTCATAGAGAACAATAATTTGAATTTCTCTTATTCCTAATTTTAAAATCACATTCATTTCATTCAAGATAAAATCAAAACTTTACCACCATACCAACAATACAATAATAAAATCAAATATATAATAAACAACTTTTAAATGCAATAATTTTAAATCAGCAACACATAAAAAAATGTTACCATCATCATCCCTCACCAATGGTGGTAGTCATCACTCAAATTTTTCGGATGATAATAATGGAGGTGGAAAGGATGATTCTACTGGTTTTCCAAATTATATCAAGTCATCAGAACAAAAGAGGTTGAGAGTTACATCACTTGATGTTGTGGATGAATATTCTACGAATTGGAATACACCCGGTGATGAAATGGTAACCACAACGTATAAGAGAAGTATTATTTCTCCCTTCCTCATATACTTGATAAAAAGTAGTGGTTTGATTCTTGATTTTCCGGATCAAGTACTTTTTGGACCAATACCAAAATCCTCTCTTCTTCTAGGACCTAATAGCGTAACAAAACCAACAGCCAATACTTGTCTCTTGGAATTTTTAAGACAAGAACAAGTGGACTTTAAAAGCTTTTTACCACCATTTCTTTCCCTCTTCTTCAAGTCAATCAAGGAACAACCTGGACATTTTTCATCAATTGCAACATTTACCAAAATGAATGAAAAAGTGGATTCTTACGAGTATGATGAAATGCAGGATGTTTTTGTTAATGGATTTAGAAATTCACCTTACGAGTTTAATCCTAATAACACTGTGCAGCCAAATGAAGTTGATACTGTATTTGATTTTTTACATGATTGTATAACTCATGAATGTATAGGAACTGTGAGCTGTTCTGCTTACTTTGTCATTACAGAATTGGTGAAAATAATGTCAGAAATGCCAAAGACTGTGAAATCTGACTATGACATTGAAATTTGCAAGAGGTATCTCTCATTCATCAACAACATGTTCAAGAGTATTTGCACTTATAGTATTAAATTTGCAACTCAATCAGCCTCTAGAAAAAGTGATGAACACTTGATTTTGGAAACTCTTGTTGTAGTTTTTCGAGTCATGATCATGTTCCTCAGCACTAATCATAGAAGTTGTAATGGAAGAGATGAAGAATTGAAGCATATTGTAAATGACCTTGTTTATAGAGTTGCCAGTATGATGCCATTCTACAAGCTCATGAATTTAGTGCACTCCCTAACAACCAAACATGTTGCCACTCAATTTCCACTTTCCATTATTCAAGATTTAAAGGTCAAGACCCAAAAGCTCAGAAAGATGCTTAGCATGTGTTGTGAAAATGCCAGATCAATCGTATTTTTGCAACATCTTCCTGTGTGTGACTATTCACATGCAATGCAATATAATGGAAGCTCTTCTAAGAATGATATCAATTTCAAGTTTGGACTCTTTACACCAAAGAGAGGTTCTACTGAATGGATTAGAAAAGTTCAAAGATTATCCAGTGCCCTCTCGCAACATATTTGTTGTGATGCATTCGAAGTAATTCCTGCTCTGGATAAGAAATTTCAATACAATACCGAAAAGAAAAATCAAGAAGAATTGGAAAAGTGTAAAACAAATTTTACCAAAGAAATGCTTCATGAAGCTGTTGTGCTCAGAGTTCTTCAATTACTCGATGAAAAGGACATGTATCCAGCTGCAGAGAATATCTTTACTGATGTATCTAAGGGAATAATTGGAAAATGGATTTTATTGGCAAATCAAATGTACGCTTTCATTACTCGTAAAGTAATGCTAAATATGAGAATAGTATTATTTGGAGAAGATGAATTATCAGATTCAACCACTCTCCATCATAAGGGTAATTTTATTAACATTTCAAAAGATCCAACTGTTGAAGCAAGTTATCAGTTGTTAAGCATTAGAAAATGCGTAGAATTATATGGAGATCATATGAAAGATCATTTCATTATTTGGCTCCTCCTCCAAGTACATCCTGTATTGGAAGCTAAACGTTTCTTTGATGATCCATTGTGCGAAAGAGAATTCATCAAGCTCGTACAAGAATTGAAAGATAAGAATTATACTAAGTGGCGCCCAAGTGAGGAAGAATTGATCAATACTCACTATTCTTACATTCTCCTAAGACGTCTTAACAAGGATGATCAGGCCCACATTAAGGAATTTGAAGAGTGGAGAAATACCTACGGTAAAAATCTTTACAATCTCGATGAAATTGGGTTGAAGAGATTATTCTTACTTTCCTCATACTTTACCAAACCAAGTTCAGACTTTTTAATTGATTTTTTGAAAAAGCCAGATCTGGTCGAATCTATCAAAACTATTCCTAATGATTCAGGCAAGATCGAATTGTTCTATCCATTTGAAGGAAAAATTGTTCCTCTCAGTGTAAATATGATTCTTGTATTGTCTGTTCATGCCAGACACAGACTCTTTGATAGCTTGTGTGATAGCCTGAAAAATCTTACGCCCCCACAACCAAAAACTGATGGTGGCAACTCTCAACCAACAACAACAGATAATTTTACAGAAGCTTACATTCCTCCTGCTATTGTAGAAACCCTCTCCAGAACTCTGTACTGTTTGCCATTTGCTGTCAATAATTTCAAAGATCTTCTCGAAGGAAAGACTCGTAGTAATCATTGTAATTATGTATTTTTGGAAATTATCAACTTTAGATTGATGAGATATTTGAGATACTTTGGTGGAGACATTTTCTTCCACTTGTACATTGAAATTTATCTAGCCATTGGTAATACTACCTTGGAAAATAACCATCACCGTCTCTATTTATTACTTGAAAACTTTTGTATCAAGGCCATGTTGTACTTGATTACAGATTCTAAACGTGTTGTACACTTTTTCGATAAGAATGCCTCTAAATTACCTCCAGAGAAAATTTCTGAAACCTTCAAAAGAACCTTAATAAGTGCTTGTATGAAGGTTTTCAAATTGTCTCCAATCAAATTAACTAATCTTGACAAATCTAAGAAGGTATTGCAACGTTTGGTGAGTGTTTGTGGAAAAACAGTCGAAGAGTTTGGAAAACTAACATCCAAGACAAGACTCTACCCAGACTTTATTAAAACATCATTTGAGAATATCAAGATTACTGAAACAGAAGCTCCATCAACAGTAGCACAACAGAAAAACGATCCTAAAAAACCAGAAGATCCAAAAGAGATTCTCAAAAAGGTAGAGAACCTTTGTGATAGCTTTTGGGATAAACGAGATAAGGTTAGCACCATGAAAAACCTTGAGAATATTCCACACTCTAATTATTTATTATGCGCTATTTGGAGCAGAGTATTTGAGAAAGAATTTAGTAAGGAAAAAGTTGCTTTCTGGAAGAAATGGATACCAATGTTACTTCCTCCAAGATTGTTGGTGGATAGTGTTTACAAGATGATTAACCATGTACTTGATGAATTTTTATCTGAAGAGAATGAATCAGGAGATCAAGATGAATCCATATTCGTCAAAGTTAAGCAAGTCTCAAGTACTTTGACTAAATTGATTTGGGAATTTGAATTTTTACCTTTGGAAACTGTTTGTCTTGCACTCATTGATAGAGCTAAAAATGAAGATCCTAATCTATCAAACAAGCCAACAGAGGATTCAACTGAAAAGAAGGCTATCGAACACAAGTATGCCCATAATATTCTTCTCCTCATTATTACTGATAATCAATTTTCCAAGAGAGTTGACTTATTCTTGGATCTTAATCGCAATCCTAACTTGTTTGATGTAAATGATAATTTCACTGCTCACCACAAGTATCACTCCCAATATCCAGAAGGATTTGGTGCAATGAAAACAGATGATTTTTTGAATGCTAATCCATCCTATTACAATAATATTTGCTTGAGAATGATTCCAATACTTGATTTAATTTGTAGACGTTTATGCGAATTGAATTTGTTTGACTTTTTACGTCAAATATTGGATAAGTATGGTGGATTATTTGCCTACCACGATTATCCAATGACATTTGTGAAGGAATTACTACTTTACTATGTTGATTTGCCAATTGAAATTAAGGAAATGCTCTTTACCATTATTTGCAAGAATGAAAAGTATCTGTTATCTGATATGGATGCAAGCTTTTCTGCAGTTGCCAAATCACACTTTGGAATTTCTGTGGACGATTCAAACTTTATCAAAAAGACAGGAAAGACCTATATAGACCAAACATTTGATCTTCATTACTTTTTAACTTTGATTACCAATATTTCTGAAGTATTGCCAACAATTCAGGAACCCAGAGCCAATCATACCTACATTAATCCAAAACATATTTTCTATGAATTTTCCAATACATTCGAATTGCGTTTGAATGCTGGAATTATTGAAGTAATGTGTTTGCCATTAACTCTCCAAGAAATTATTTCCAAACTCGTGGATTGTCTCATCCAGAACACATCAGTCTGTCCACCACACCAACTCTTCAAATGCTCCTATACCACTGGCTTGTTCTTGGCCTCTCTTCCAAATTACTCAACTCCTACCTCCCCATCAGTTTCAGATTGTCTCTTTGCCATTCTCATGCATTTCTTGCATGCTAATCCTCATCCACTTCTTGTAAATGACTTAGAAAATACTCACGAAATGGGAAAAGTTGTGAAAACTCCATCTGAATGCCTCTTGTGTATCTTGCAGACATTCCTGTACTCTTCAGGTCACGAATCATTTATTAGTTTGAGAAAATTCCTTGCCAAAGCCAGAAAATCACAAACCTCTAAATTGGAGACAAGGGAACAATTCTACATGGTCTGTAGATTACTTGCCCCATTCATTCCAAAATTGCACAGTGACAAGTGGACAAATTCTGACTCTGGTCCTGCTCAAGACAAGGAAATGAAGATTCTTTTGGAATCCTCTTTCCAAGAATTAGTACTTTTATTTTTGACTATTGAATGGGATGTTTGTCCTGAAATTATTCTTGCCAAGAAGAGAAAGTATTCTACTGTTGCAACTTCGTTATTCAAACAAAATGATGGTGACATATCTGAAGATGAAATGTTAGAACAAATTCTCTACTTTTTCCAACATTTATTCCACATTCTCTATTCTACCTCTCCACCTTCACGACAACAATTTTTGACCTCATTCTATAAGGAACTAGACAAGTGCACCAATACAGCACTGAAAGTTAGACTAAGAATTATTTTCACACAAAAGGAAGTCGTTGTTGAGCCTGAAAAGCCTTAATAAAAGAGCTAAATTTTAAATGACATTTAGAAATCAAAAAGAAATAAATCTAATTTTCCTAATTTGTTGTTATTACAAAATTTATTATCAATTTATGCGTACATATTACTATCGTCATGCTTATCATTATCATCTCTTGGACCACCTCCAAACATTGATGAGAATGGATTATTTCCACCGAACATTTTAGTGGCATACTTTTGCATAAAAGCAGAAACTTCTGGATCACTCATATGTTGCACGAGAGTTTGTGGATCATCACGAGCAGCAGTGAAAATTCTAGTGAGCTTGTCACTTTGTTGAACTTCTGGATCTTCCAAAATTTGATTCATGACAACTTTTTGTTGTTCATCAAAGTTTGGCACACCTGATTGACCATCCATACCACCAAACATGTTTGCAAGACCGCCTGCACCACCCATATTTCTCATCATGTTACCCATCATTTCTTGCATACCTGGTTGTTGCATCATATTCATGGCCATTTGCATGAATTGTGGATTATTTAACATGTCACCCAATCCACCAAGACCACCGAGACCACCAAGGCCACCCAATGGATTAGCTCCACCCATTCCACCAAGCCCAGCAAATGGATTACTGGCAGCAGTAGCAGGTGCAGAGAGTTGTTCAATCTTGGCTCTATATTCAACTTCAGCTTCTGGATTCAATTCAATGAGCTTTTCATAGGTAGCAATAGCTTCCTTCTTCTTATTCAATTTAGCTTGAGCTTGAGCAAGTCTTTGATAGGCCTTGACATATTTATCATTCAATTTGATGGATTGTTCAGCACATTTCAATGCCTTTTCATATTGATTCAAACTAATGTAGGCAGCAGCCATATTACTTGGATAAATGTGATTTTCTGGATTGAACTTCATAGCTTCCTTGTAACATTCAACAGCTCCATCAAAGTCCTTGTTCTTTAATTTTTCATTTCCTTCTTCCTTTGCCTTTTCAGCCTTTTCAACATCGACGGATGGTGTTACTTGTTGTTGTTGGTGTGCCTTCATCTTTTCTTGGAATTTATGTTTAGCCTTTTCATAACGCATTTCATATGTATCGGTTGCTGTAGTATTCTTGAAATATCCCATAGAATCCAATTGCTTCATGAAAGCTTTGAACTTTTCA
Source organism: Naegleria gruberi (assembly GCF_000004985.1). Taxonomy (NCBI): domain Eukaryota; phylum Heterolobosea; class Eutetramitea; order Acrasida; family Naegleriidae; genus Naegleria; species Naegleria gruberi. The sequence continues at coordinate 867,099 of NW_003163319.1, read as the reverse complement.
TCACTAGAATTATCAACAATATTTAATTGTTGGCAACCTGATCTCCAAACTTGTTCCAAATTAATAGTATTAGCTCCTTCGGAAGGAATTTGATATGTATCACGGAGCATTTGGGCAGCAACTTGAGTGCCTTCAGTGGTTTCCTTTGATAAGAAATCAACAATTGATTTAATAAGTTCTCTGTTGGCGTAACTCATCGTTAGTTGTTGGATAATGAATTTTTTTTAAAATTATAAAATAAAATATTTTATTCCGATGTAAAAAAAGATGATCAATTAATGCAACAAAGGGAGTGTCGGAAGATAAACTACCGAAGTCAGGTGTTCATCTAAGAAGGTTTCAAGAGATGAGCAAAAAATATTTGTTGAAGGAGAAACATTTGTTGGTTGAAGCTTGATTAATAATGTGTTGAATAATTTTATAATAATGATAACATTGTAAAACAAATTAAATTTATTTAATAATTTAATAATTTACATAATTTCTGGTTCGTGATGGTTGGATCGTTTTGGTTGCTCTTTCCAGTTCCAATTGAGAAAACCTCGACTAAAATCTACTTCTAGTTTTTGTTTATCAACAAGTTGGGCTGGAGCACTTTTCGAAGATTTTCTAGTCTTTGAAATCTTGGTTGTATCAAAACTAGAACTGGTTTTTAACAGGAAGGAACCAAAGAGTTGATTCTTATCTACATTGGATGATTTGGAGGTGGTTTTGGAGCTTGTTGGAGATGTCTTTTTTACAATTAGTTGTTTGGTGGAGGAAGGATTTTCGAAGGAAGGAGGACTATTGTTGTTTGCAATTGTGTCAGTAGTAATGTTATTAGGAGTTCCAAGTGGAGATGAATTATTCGACCTTGAGGAGGCAACTGAGTCACCAGCAGAGCTAGTGATCTTAATATCATCCATGGAATTATCAAGTGAAATAATCAATGGAGCATTGCTAGACTCTCCCAACGATTTGAATACCATATCAAAATCCTCAGCGGAAGGAAAGAGGGAATAAATTTCCTCTTCTGTTGTCATGTTGGTGGTTTCCATTTGGAGAATGTTTTGGGATGTGCTGTTGTTCAGGGTTTGAGAATCAGATGTTTTGATACTGCTATCAGTATCCAACAGGTTGTGGCTATTGACCATTAAATCTATCAGTTCTTGATTCGTTAAAAAACTATGTTTGGAAAGATATTGGTAAAGATGTTGTTGCATGGAATTATTAGAGGAATATTGTTGATAGTCATTCTTCCATTTAAGACTGAGTGTCTTGATGAGTTGTTCAGCACTTTCACCCTTGTTAGAATTGCTCGTTGACCAACAGAGTGGCAAAGAGGAGGTTGTATCCGAAAGTACTTCATCTATTATTTGATACAATACAGAAAGCACAGATTCTTTAAGAGAACATCTATCTTGACTCGATGACATTTCAGTAATTTGTTTCATTTCCCTCTCCAACACTTGGCTTCTAGATTTCAGATCATTGAAATCTGAAATAACTTGTGGATCGTGTGATGATTGAGTATTAATCATGCCAGCATAACTTCCCAACTTATCAATCATTACCGAATCCTTCTGCTGTTGTAATCCAAGAGTGGATGAGGGAAGAGGACCTGCCATCATGACCATCTTTAGAATTTCATTCATTGTAGTAGGCCTTGTCTCCATTGTTGATTGTTTCAATTGATGCTTCAACAAGGATGTCAATGCACTTCCCTGATGATGATGAGGTTGTTCTCTTGTAAATGGTGACGGAGTATCAAAATTTCTATTAAACAATCCATGACCATCAAAACTTTCATTCAAACGATTATTTAAAAATGTTTTGATTCGTTCTTGTTCATCTTCGTTTCTTAGCTTGCTCTGATTGTCAACCTCAAATCCCAAAGGTTGTTGGCTATTGTTTGGTTTGTACATTTTTTAATGATCATTGATGTAATGGTTTGGATTGAAGAACGCTTGTTTGATTCAATACTTTGTATTCAAAAGTGAGGGAGAGTGAGGAGTTAGAGAGTTGGCAATGAAATATTTTATAATTGATGGTCTTTGATGGGACGTAATCATGGAGAGACTTTGGAGGGAGTGGAAAATCCTTGAAAGGGTTTGATTGAGGAAAGGTGTTTTGTATGGAGAGAGATGTTACCATAAAAGAATGTTATCAACGAAGCAGGAGACTTTGAGTTCTTTCATTCGAATCATTACAAAATTTGAAATATATTGGTGTCATTATAAATATGCAACTAAACTATTTATCAATTTTTATTAAGCTGTTGTAACATTATAGTTAAATGCTTATTTATCAACATTTTCTAAGAAATTCAGATTGAATAGATTATGATGCAAAGAAGTCATTATTAGAAAGAAAGTTATCTCATTGGACCATCAGATGGAAAATTAGTGATATTCCACTGTTTATTTTGATAGTGAAGAGTGTGTCATGTCTGACCTGTTTTGATATTAAAAAAAGGGAGTACTTAATCATTCCTTTGTTTCAATAGTCAAATGAGTCGTGAGTAACTTAATTTATTCAACAATTCATACTGGAATTATTCACAGCAACAACTTTGTTTAAATATTATTATATTCACTCTATGAAGGAACTGCTTTACAAAACACAATAAGTGTTGTTGGCATGAACTTGCTATTTGATTGCAATATTTATTTTTAAAAAAAAATTGATCGTGCAAAAAGCATCATCACGCGAACAAGAAGAACATTTCATCACAAAAATAGTTGTTACTGTTAGTAGTACCTCCGAAAAATGTTCAGTTGGTTGACAAATGCTTTTAATAAATTGGGAGGAAATGAGGGTCTATCTTTTACACGTAAGAAGGCCTTTGAAAGATCTGACTGTTCTATTGAATTGAGTACCAGCAAGAAAAAGTACAAGGTGAATAGACAGGCTGTTTTGCAGGATGCTCCCATTTTGATGGAAAGTTTTGGTAAAAGTAAAGATATAGTAGTTGAAATTGGAAAAGAAAAGGAGGAATATTTGAAATACATTCTTGACTATTATCAAAACAATTCATTTAACTGTCCAAGTGATGATATTCATGGTGTATTGATGATCATTGTAGAATATTCGGGATTTGAAACAATTAAAAAGAAGATTGCCAAGTTTTTAATCAAGCAAATGAAACCTTTCGATGCTATCAAGTACTTTTTTGTAATTTATAATAGAGCAATCTCTCAGAATGCAGATACCTATGATCGACAAATTGTAAATAGATCAGTCTTCTCAATCAAGAGATTCTTTAATGAAATTGATAGTAATGAAGAGTCTAGAAAATTATTGATTGACAAGTTGAGTCCGGAACAAATATTGTATATTTTCGATAATACAGAAGTCAATGGGGTAATAGTTTCCACCGTTGCAATGTTGAGATTTATCACTGATTGGACATTGCACGATTTAAGCAATAGATTGGAAGCTATGAGTAAAATGGTAGAAATTGAAAAGAAAATGAAATATGGTTTGGTGAAATGCAATTCATTAGATTGTTTCAAAGAGTATGGTATCAAGGAATTTGATAGTACCACTGAATTCCTTTTCAGAGATGATGAATTTACAGTCTCCAAAATCAATTCACAAAAAGTTAAAATTGATGGTAATACCAGTCAATATGCCTATATCAAGTGTTACAACAAGACTGAACTTTCAACTGGAAAATACAAGTGGCAAATCAAGGTTCAGAAATTCTCTTTCTGGTTGGGCGTAGGTGTAGCTTTGAAGGACAGAGTTGAGAATGAAATATTCGATGACTTTGTAAGTCCATACGATAGTCATGGTTGTTACATGATGTCAGCAAATTCTTACAAATGGGAACCAACCAAATATACTTCAAGTTCATTCCCATTTGCTGTGAATGATGAAATCATTATGGAACTAGATTGTGATAAGAGAGTGCTATCATTTACCAATGTAACCAAGGGAACATCTACAAGTATCACAAATATTGATTTACCTGTTTTCCCATCCATTGTTATGGGAGGTAGTGAAAGCTTGGATTTTGAATGGTTATCTGTTTAAATAAATCATTATTAACGAAACACCAATATGTTAAACTTATAATTCCAAAGTTTTTATTTGAATAATCGCACGATATGATTAAACGTATCTGCCACATATAAAATTCCAGTACGATAATCCAAATCCAATGATCTGGGCTGAAAGGAAAAATTGAGTCCTTGAATTTGTTGTGGGAATACAACCTTGATTAATTTGTTTCCGTCCTTATTGTAAACTTTGATTCGGCAACTTTCTTGATCCAAGCATATAATTTGCCCATTAAGCTTGTCGTGTATCAACCCAACAGCTCCTAGGAATCCATCATCCTCATTTTGTTCATCCTTAATATATTTGATGAATTTCCACACTTTGGAATTTGAATCTTCCTCCAAAATTGCTACTCTTTTCTTTGAGTTATCTGAAATGGCTAATCTACAAGCTTTTCCCTCCTCTTCAATCAAATCAATCCCATATGGTAAATCAATAACATTTTCTTTTCTATCATCACCATGGCGCTCTAAACAATACTGGACCACCTTCCCAGTTGTACAACTAATGATTGGTATACCAGCAGAAGCAACATACAATAAATTCTCATATTTTCCATACCTAACGACCATACAAAGTGGAAATTGAGGAGTTGTAAGGGTCCATAGTGGTGATATTTCCTTAATTGATGGTGGTATAGTTGTAACATTTGGTTTCTGCTTCTTTCTTCCAAAACTAATTATTGGAAAGTTTACAATAGAATATTCCACTAACTCTTTGAGGTTATACTTTTCAATTTTTGATTCAAAACTAACGTATAGAAATTCCTTGTTGGTAAACCGACAATATTCCAAACACAATGCATTCATATTCTCTTTTTGATCAACAAGCTTGTAAACAGCCTTCGATTCCTTTGTGTTCAAATCAAAAAACTTGATTGCAAAATTTTCCCTATCTGCAACAATCATCAAATTACTAATCAGTGAAATTTTTACATCGAATGGAAGATAAAAATCAGTTGGTCTCGATGAACAATTACCAGAGCCATAGATTGTCTTGGATGATTTGAAGGAATTTGAGAAGGGAACTTTCTCTTGTAGTAGATTATTGAAAGGATTCCATGGGAGTGTTGATTGGGAGAACTTAGTGCACAGTTTGGAAAATGTCCACTTGTGAATTTGATCTTCGGTAATGATGACTTGTGATTCACTCTTTGTTTCATCATGAAGGGAAGGCATTTTTTCAAAACCAATTAAATCCCTAAAATTGAAAAATATTTTTTTCCCACAATCACACTTTACAGCTCCACAAGCACATGGTTACTGGTTGATTAGGAATGAAGTTAAACTTGTTTAAACATGATGATGGTCCTTTTATAACAACACTAATTAGAATTCTGCTTCTCCAATGATATTGTGAGGATAAAACTTGGACCCTGATTACTATTTATTTCTTCTTAAATAGATGCCTGCCATAATGCATTTTGCTTTTTTCCTTAAGGAAAAAACACCAAATTAATTGTTACAGTGATGGCGGTTTTTATTCTTTGTACAATTAATCTTGAATATCCAACAAGTTTACAGTCTTGTTCTCCTTCCAATATTCTAGATTGGTTTGGATATGTTCCATAGTAAAGTTCATCTTTGGAAGCAGTCTACAATAGCTCTTCATCATTGGAGAAACGATATAGTTAATAAAGGCAGATTGGAGACCATTCAAGCTTGGCTTATTTCTATCCATGAATGGAGACATTGTAATTCCTAGCTCTCTTTCCTTGTCACCTTGTGCATAGAATTCTTCTTCAATTCGTTTACCCCATTTGAGATACAACTTTAATGGCCTAGCTGGATTGCTTACGTCAGCAATCTTGATGGCAATTTGCAATGCCAATCTTACATCTTCCTTAGACGAGAAATCAATTTCTGCACCTTCTGACTCGGACTCTATTCTTGTTTTGAATCTACCTAATATTGTGGCATGGAGAGCCATGTCTGTTGCCAAAATCATTTGAATCATTGTTTCTCTTACGTCCTTATATTGTTCTTCTGATAATGTTTGGAAAATATCAAAGTCCTTGTTTCGCATCAATTCAAATGCTTCGGCTACGTGGTGGTTTTCTAGTACAGATCTGTCGTTATAGAGTATGGAAAGATAGGAGTGGGAATTCATTTGGAAGTTGTTATTAAGACCTGGATGTTGGTAGTCGTGAACTATACAGGAAAGGAGAGAAGCAAGAATATCTTCATCAGTCATGAACTGAGACAGACCTCCCTTACTGATAATATAGTGCATACACTGAGTGACATCAGTAGCGTGCATATTATTGTGATATGGAACTGGGCGATATCCAGCCTCAACCTCTCGTAAAAAGCTAATCAACACCTTTTCATTAATGTTGAACTTATTCAACAAGTCATACTTGAGGAAAATAGCATAGGATGTAAAGAAAAGTGGATGTCCATTAGAAAGTTCATTAATCTTGAAAGCATCATAGTTCCACTTGTCTAACTTTTCAAATACACTATTGAGTTCTTCCTTACCAGGTTTTGCAGCAGAGGACATGTCAGTAACAGAACCAGCCTTTGCAGCAACTGGTGGCTTTGGATCTTCTTGTGGTTTTGATTTACCCCCAATATGAGCAGAGTCAACAAACTTGGCCTTGATAAATTGAATAACTTCTTGATCATATTCTTTCAAATTCTTTCCGTGTTCAATCTTGTGGATGGAGTCAAATCTGAGTGAATTGGTAACAACATTAAAGTTTTCATGTTCCTTTTCATTGATGGCCTTACTCTTGATTAGCTTCTTCTTGACCAAAATCAAGTACTTGGATACTTGATTGGCTGGATAGATCAAACTTTCAATTTCCTTCTTACGTTTCTCCAACTCGCTATTTTGTTTGCGGAGTAATTCTGCCTTAGAAGCAGAGTCATCTGAAGACTTAGAAACAGCACCTACACCCTTCTTCAGGTTGCTTAGCTTTTCTCTTCTATGAAGGAAGTGTTGATACTTTTCCTTCACAACTTTCAAATCACGTTCAAGTTGATCAATCTTTTCTGTTGGTGTTGATTCTGTCTTTAACAAGTAAAATCCATAAAGTGGATAAATGAAAGAGTGGAAGATTTGTGTCCAATAGTTTGCACTCTTATCATTTTCCTTCTTTTCTCCGACTCTGGTAAGTTTAAGAGCAATGTCTGCCTTGAGCTTGTTTGCTGTTAACTCGAGGAGGATTTTACATTGATCTGTTGCTCCATCAATATTTACCTTCAATCTACTAGAATTAGTAATTGAAGCTCTTAGAGTCTCAAAGAACATTTTCCATTCCATGTTGGCCAATTTTAATTCCTTACCCAAGGAGTTTTTCTATTAGGGAATAGTTTAATAAAGGAACAACATGTTTTGTTGTTGTTGGTGATTTCAACAATAGGACATAAAGTTAGAAACAGTATTATTAAGAAACGTACCATATCAGTCAAACTCTTTTGAGAAAGAACTTTTTCATAATATCTATCTCTCAAGTCTGTAACAGCAATAATAAGACTCTCAAGGTCGGGCGTTGGCGAACAACCAACCCACAATTTCCTGGAAGCAAGAATATTCTGATTATTTGCCTGATTACGCTGACTTATCTTTTCATAGTTTTTACCTCCTCCTTCCTTATCATACATTTCGCAAAATGTCTTTTGGAAGGTTCCTAGTTGTGTTACAATAGGGTTACTATTTCCTTTAGGTACTTGATATAAAGGATGGAGAGGTGGTTCTCTTTCTCCAACGTATCCTGTTGAACCTCCTGAGCCCATCTTGAACTTGTTGTATTGTGTTATTATTAAGAAAAAAATAAGATGTTGCAAAAAGGATTGTGTCTTTTTCCTCCGTATTGTTTTGGTGATAGTAGAAAAGATACTAAGAAGAGACTAAAAAAGCTTCTGTGGAGGCGTTTTTTTCTAGTTTTTAAAAAAATGAAGTGTAAGTTGCTAGCCAGTAAATTTTTGTGGCGCGAATAAATTTACGACTTGCATTGATTGCCCATTACACGAACATTCGGTTGGCGCGAACCGGTGATGGGAACGACAGATTCAACTTCTTGTTCTGTTGTTCTGTCCTTATGTAACTGAAAGGATAACGACTGCCATAATTATTCTCTCATGAGTCTAGACGAACACATCTATTAAGAAATATTATCAATTATCAATTAAGATGATTCAAAAGATATGATGAATATTCTCATCTTGAAGAGAATCCCATGCTCAATAACAGTCTATCAATTTGCCATTCAATAACTTACGATAATAATAAATATTTATTATTGTTGATTTTCATTGAATGGATTCTTTTGTGGTAAATACGACAAATCATCGGTGTAGTACAGTATTATTGTGTTGCATCTCAAATATATTGACTAAGGCTGAATGACAATATGTTCAATCCATCACATACTGTCTATATATTAAAATTGGAAATCAGACTTGAAAAGATCTACATTTCTGTACTCACACTTTTCAACCAGGTCCTTTCTCTTCAGACAGCTAAAATCAAAACTCAAATAAAGCCATACACTATTATTTCTTGGACATAACTTGAGACTTCTCAAGTAGAACTTGGCTGCGTTCTCGTAATCAGCTCTATTACTGTGAGCAACACCTAAATTTACCCAAGCTCTCACATAGTCAGGTTTCAAATTTAAAGCTCTTCTGTAGCATCAATGC
>NW_003163319.1:855233-858359 GCF_000004985.1 Naegleria gruberi | reverse complement strand
ATTCATTGCCAGTTCTGGTTTCTTGGCATTGGCGTGTGTTGCACCCACGCTTATTCCATAAACTATGATTGGTTGGATCGGATTGACATGCCATTTTGAATTGATTAATAGCCTTATCAAAATCATTTACCAAGTGATACAATACACCAAGGGCAGTATGAAGTTTAGCATCCTTACTTGGGGATTCTTCTACAACCTTCTCGAATGCCTGTCTGACAGTTGAATAAATTTGATAAAAGTCTACCATTGTTGCAGATAAGTGGTCTCCAATATCTGTATCTTTGAATACATCTCCAACAATACTTGCATAAATTGGATGTGAAGAAATCCAACGTTTCAAGTAAAAGAGTGACAAGTGTTTTTGTAATTCATTGGCATTTGAAACACCCAAATCTACGAGAGCATCCAAGTGATTTGGATCTTGCTTGACAGCCTCAGCATAACATGAGATGGCTCTTGCATCATCATCACATTCTGCATGACACTGACCCAACAGGTACCAAGCATCTGCATGATGAGGTTCCAAAATGACTTGAGCTTCCAAAGCCAAAATGGCTTGTTCTGTATTGGTAGTATTGGATGTTTGTTGTTGATTTTGTTCGGAGAGGAATTTTCTGGCCAATTCATACAAATTTTGATATTGATGATCTTGGTGTTGGAGGTAGGGATTTGTGGTGTGAGAGGTTAGGAATGTATATGGAGGATGTAATTCAATACTTCCAGCATTAATATGATTTCCGATAGTTGTTAATTGTTGTTGAAGTGAATTAATATATGAATCAATAGAATGATTTTGAAGGAAGAGATTTGAATTTTCACTCTCTTCCATACTCATATTCATCATGTTATTAGAATTGAGTAAATTATTTTGACCAGCACCTAGACTCATTCCTCCAAATCTTGAATTTAAATTTTGTTCATTAATCATATCTGTGGCTTGTGAGTCGGGATACAAGTGTCTTGTAATACGTTCACTTCTCTCTCGCATTTTGATTCTATCAACTGCAGACATGTTATTATTTCTACTATTTAAATGTGATGATGAAGATAATTGGAAGGGAGAAAATGGTTGTTGTTCATGACTACTCGAAGAACCAACACCCGATGATGAACCACCTTGCTGTTGATAATTTGAATAAAAATCCTCTTGTTGTCTTATATTATTAAATGTTGAATTAATTGTACCGGAGAGTGGATTGCCACCACGAGAGGTGGATGAGCTTCCCTCTGATCCCTTTTCTGAAGTAAATACATCACGCAACATTTTTTATAATTAATTATAAAATTTTTGTTCGTTTTTCCATTAATTATTTTCATCGGAAGAGAGGAATAAAATTTTGGAAATATTCTTGTCCGAAATTTGATTTAATTCAACTCCTCTTAACAAATCTTAATATCTGTGCTTTTGAGAATCATTGATTTGATGAGGACATTGTTGTTTTTGAATAAATTGGACAATGTCAAGATCATTCTGCTTGTTGAGACCAAGTTGTTAAATGAATTCAGAGGTTAAACTGGGAGGTGCAGACATCTTAACAATAGGAGATTGTCTTGTATCCTTGGAGAGCAATAGTAACGTAGAAGATGCAGAATAGGCACGGTCTTTTTGTGTTATTTTTAACGTTCCTTTGTCGTACCTTGACCGCACCTCTTTTGTGTGTCTAAAACTAAACTGTAAAAGAAACATTAATAAGCACATGAAGAGAAATTGTAAAAGAAACAAATAGAGTAATGTCATAAGAAACAAGTACAGACTCGAGAAAAGAAATACAAAGAGAAACAACATTAGTTAATGCTATATTTGGTGAATCCAATTTTGGAATGTTAAATTTTTAAAAATTTAAAATAAATGTAATTAATCTAAATTTATTGGTTTAATGTTATTTCGTCTATTAATTCTTCTGTTACAATTAGCACTTGATTTGTTTCTGATATGCCTTTGAAATTCTGTAATAAATTCTTCAGTAGATCCACGAAAACAAACTTCAGTTGAAAACTTTCCATTTTCATCCTTAGTATAAGATTCAAACCTTTTAGTTGGTTTCTTAGATTGTTCATCCGTTAGTTCATCTTCACTGTGTTCAGAAATAGGAGGATCATCATATTTTGCAACTCTAACACCTTGAGATAAATTAGAAAGTTTTTTACTTAAAATGTTTGAACAATAATGCAAACCCTAAAATATTTGAAAAATAATTAAAATTAATTAAAAATAAATAAAATTAACATACAATTTCTTTCAAATCTTCTTCCTCTCTTTCAGTAAGCTCTTCTTCACTTCTTGCTTCCAAAGTTTCTGAAAATAATTTTACAAAGTGATGACACTAACAATTCTTCCTTCTTTAAAATATCTAGTACAAAATCCGAACCTTGTTTTTGTACATATTTGTAAAAACCTTGAATAATACCTTTGGAAAACCTATTCTGTATTTAATTTAATAATTATACGAATAACTTACACTTTATGTTTGGTTTGCCAAACCTTTTTTAATCTAGTATGATTTAAACTTGCAAATTTTGTATCGGAAAGGTTTGGTATAATTCTTTTTGTTCTTTCTGTCAATAAGAATTATCACACTGGTAATAATTAGATAGAATACTTACTCTTTGATACTTTCTTTTGTGGTGTACCTTGTGAAGTTTGTTTGTTTTGAGTTGATTCTTGATCAGATTCTTCTTGATCAGATGCTGATCTTGGTGAGGTATATTGATTTGAAGGGGTTGGTTGTGATCTTGCTGGCATGTCTGGTCGAAAGTGAGTCGAATATTGATGTTAACTTACTGATATTTTTTTGTTGTTGTTTTTCTACTTTTCTCTGGCAGTGGTGATATGAACACTTTACAATCTATTTTTAAAATATCGGCAAAATTTTGGAAAAAAAAATAAATGAAAATTCCACAAGCGAAAATATTGTTTTCACACAGGGTTGACCCTCGAAAAGCAAAACTGTATTGTTCTAGTTGTAATAATTATGTGAAATCATCAACTGATGTCAAAATTTGTAGTTCAAGTAACAAAAAATCTCATTTTCATAGGGCAATTAAAGTTAGGTGTAAAAATCAAGAATGTAAAAATTTTGATTCATTTACCAACTTAATATGCCCCTTTTGTTCAAAGTCTTTTTC